>NW_010551281.1:493-4381 GCF_000687285.1 Phaethon lepturus | reverse complement strand
GATCTACTCCTCCTAACATACAAGTCCTACAATTACAAATGAAAAAAGAAATGACAGTGTGAGAACACATACCTTTGAAGTTGATACCTCACAAGAGAAAACTGCTCTATATAAAAGATGAAGGAAAAAAAAGAGGGAAAGTCTTACACATAAGAAAGTCCTAAGAGACAAAACACTCTGAAAATTCATCTTTCAGTTTTTCAGGAAAACTTCAGAACGGTTGTTAGAACTGCAAAATAGGGATTACTGCCGCAGTGTAACTTGAAGATTTATCTTACAGTCCTGTAATAACTTTCTAGGTATTTTTAATTAAAGTTTTCAGAAAGGAAAATAAAAACTCCAAAGAAACATCTTGTAACAGACATCATGAGAAAACAAAACAAAACCAGCAAGCAGCAAGAAGAGCCACAGGAAAAGTATAGGACACCATTAACCTCACAGAACTCCCCGACAGAGTTCTAATTGAAGCTTTTTATGCAGGTGGGCTATGTAAAAAGTGAGAAAGAGTGAGATCCAACTAGCTTCTCTGGTATCTAGGCATACAGCTGAGCTTTTTGTTCTGTTTTGGCCAGCCTTTTCCTCAGAAAGGACATTCATGGGATCTCTCCCATGCATAGCTGTCTTTTTCCAAAAACTCATACAAATCCAACTGATCTCAGGGGCTTCACCTACTTTTTATATTTTTTCAAAGTATTTAACAGGCTCAAACAATGTTAAGAATAGACACACAGCACAACTGTGTATATTCCCTTTGGAGACAATCTTGGCTATTATCTTCACGTAAGTGTAACAGAACTACTCACGCTTTTGCTTCGAGAAACTCAAAATGATCCCCTGGTAGGGGAATGTTGTTTACAAAACCAAACCTCAGAAAGCCCAAGATGTTCAAGTTACTTCTGTGAATGAAAACAATTTTAATTCAAATAAACTCCCCTGCACTTCTGGCCACAAGTAACCTAAAGTATGATGCTACAAAAATGAATCCACTTTCTTTACATCTACCATTTGTTAAACAGCTTAAGTAAGCAAAGCTGGCACGAAACGGTACACAAAGCCTTCCATATTCTCTTATCCTACAGTAATATCTGTTATAACTACTGCAAAACCTTAGTAATTATTGTGTCACTCACCAAATTCTTCAAATAAATACATTCTACAGTGTAATTTGAGAGTGTAATGGAGTTCCATTCCTTCTCCCCACCCCAAGAAGGGGTTCACATCTGAACTCTAAGACTTTCCAATGTACTGTTGTAACAATTTTCATAATTGCATTTCACACAAGTAGACTTTAATATTACTCTGCCATATACTATTCTAAATAATTAAAGGACAATATAGTTCCAGATAAAACTAACCAATTTTTCTCCTTAATTTTCAGAGCGAGTTTAAATGTTCAATACAGTCAGTCGGAATATACCAGAGGGTTCAATATCCTGTACAGAAATCTCTCACAACCTCGAGGCACCTGAGAGGGTCAGTAAACAACTGCTATGGCTCTGTCTTGACCTTCTTGTTTACATGGCCTGAAGCATTATGAAGTTTTTGGAGGTAACAGTTGAACTCTTGGGAGAAGATGTGTTTTACATAAGAACACAAAAAGATCACATTCAAGCCTTACTCAGTAGATAAACCACGATAAAAACAACAATAAAGGTAGAGCATACACGTTTCTCCATCTCATTTTGCAACAGTCTACTAGTAGGTCAAAACAATTTCCTCTAACAGGGGTGGTCTGCAGACAGGCAGAGGCATATGTGAAAACTGACCCAAAACTGGAGGTTGCAGGACAGACCTCACAGTGCAGAAATGAGGGCACACCAGTGCTGGCAAGGACAGAGCACATTAACATGGAAGTAGAAGTTGAAGTCTGTGAAGTAAGTGCTAGAGACTGCAGAGAAGGAAAGTAAAAGATGAAAAATAGGTAGTAGGAAGATCTAGGCTCTTGGTCATATTTAGGAGACAAATGGCAAGAAAAGCACAGAATGTAGAAACTGTGCCATGGAATCTGCAGTTTGTAATTATCCCATCATCAACAGAAAATTCAGCTAACTATTTCCAACATATAGTTGCAATACAGTTCAGAAAACAAGAAAACAAAGAAAACAACTAAACCACCACCAAAAAAAACCCAAAAGAAGCTATTCAGCTACATTTGTAAATTCACAAGTTAGGGTTCTCAACTGTTAAGCAGGTTGATTAAAACTATGTTCAAAACTACTCAACTACTTCCCAGAAAAGAAAAGCTGAAAAACATGGAGTCTAAAGTAAACAACTTACAGAACCAGTACTGAAGTTCAGAAGAAGCTATCATTTGTCTAACCTCAAGGTTCATTTCAATCTAAAAAAACATGGCTGCAGTTGTAGGAATGAACAAAAGCCATCATTGACTGAAAACAAGAAACAGGAAAACCCAAGTTATTCTGCAGTACATTCTAACTGATACCCTGAAGCAGCCTGTGTGGTTTCACAACCATAGCCTCATTAGCAAAAATAAAGTTCCATTTCCATGTTCTCGGCTACCACTAGGTTTTCTCATCTAGATGAAGAAAAAACTGAAGTTAACTCAGTCTCTGCCAACCACTGGACTACACAATACAAATGTTAAACAACACTGAACAGGTTTAATTTGCATTTTGGGCCCATACAAGTACTGTTCAGAAATTTAAATACACGGAAGCAATTAAATGGATGTTACTCTTCTGTTTTCACACATCTTGTAAAAAGGCAGTGGAGTTATCTTAACACGGTAGAGTGATCAGATTACTTGTTTCTTTCTATACGTTAATTCTTAGATCCAGTAAAGAAGTTAGCATGGTTTTGACAGGCTTCTACGCAATGATCTGAAGACAGTGCAATTTTTCCACTCTAAGTGGTCTGACGCATGCCTTTACAAACAGCTTTTGAACCTGGATCTCAAGGCTAGCCATCTTCTTCCTCATTCTCTAGGCCAGAAGATTGCATCTCAGGCAAGAGTTTCTGTAAAGTTCACAGGAAGACATGACTTTGTGATGTGTATAAAGTCTTTCTGATTACTGAGTAACAAGAATCTTAAATGAAGAATCCACACATTCCTCAATCCAAAGCCTTAGAATATAACCTTAAAAAAAACACATTACTCCTGCTCGGAAAGCTGAAACTCTAATTCAGAAAGTAAATGCCTTTGTGGCACTACTCTCCTACACTGCAGACAAGCAGACATATGGTAATCTTGAAGAGACATATCTGAATTAAAAACGAAAAATAAATAAAATCACACAGACATTAGTTTAAGTACTGTACCAATCAGTTATGACTGCCTAATTTAGCAGCATCATTCCTCAAGAGACAGGGTAGGGAAAAAAAACAAACCAAAACACCACCAATATGGTAGTCTGGTTATAATCATTATTTTAGAAAGGAGGAAAGCAACATTAGGAGAAGTAGAAGTGTTAAAGGGAATCATGGTGGTCCTAGAATTCTGCATATACACGTCTGCATATCAGTCAACTTCACTGTGTAGATTACCACACAGGCAATTTCATTAAAAAGAGTAGCTGTAAGTTTTTGTATCTCAAAAGTCACAGATTCTTCCAGATTTGACGACATTAACACAAAGCGTCACATACGCATTTTTGAGTAAACTTTTATCCCAAGAATAAAAAGGACTTACATACATAAGCCTGTATTAACTTCAACCAGACACCACGTATTACTTAAATTTCAGTGTTCCCAGTAAGTATTTTTTAATTATTCAGAAACATTAAAAAGCAGTTTGCTAAAAAATGTATGCCATTCTCACACTATTTTCTATCTTTGCTGTAGCGCAAGCTTGTCATCGCTCTCAAGTTCACACATGCTTCTGCAGGGATCACGTTGAAAGTAACTACTAAGAGAGATACTGAATACTTT
>NW_010551281.1:0-462 GCF_000687285.1 Phaethon lepturus | reverse complement strand
TTCCCTACATCTATGTGCAATGCCTACGTTGCTAGCCCGTTTTCTAATCACAAGCTTGCGGACGTTGCTTGGATCATAAACACATACCATCTGGCACGAGACGCACAGAAAGGGAAGACGATCACAACAGTCCCCGAACACCAAATTCACCTCAAGCTTGTACCGAAGTATCTTAAGTACATCTCTTACACCATTGACACTCTCTCATCAGGAAACCTTCGGCAGGACTTGCAGAAGGGTTACAGGAGTGGCTACAATTCCCCACATGGCATGCTTGGCTTTCTCTGCTCCTCTTCTACAAGCCAGGAAGCAACAGATCAGCAACAAAAGCAACAAGCCCTTCAACACACAGACGCTCCACAAGTGCTGCCGCCAGCCAGAGAAGGATCAGAACGGGCACAAGCCCGGACACAGCCCCCTGTCCCTAGCTCTCCCCCCTGGGAGCCGGGCGCGCTCGGAGGC
>NW_010551280.1:56838-59164 GCF_000687285.1 Phaethon lepturus | reverse complement strand
TGATTTGAGACAGCTCTGCTGAAAGCTCCCACTCACTGTAGCCACTGCCTCGGTTCCTACACAAAGTCCTCCCGAGTTGCGGGGCTCTGCTTTCATAACACAAAATCTTTGCAAAATCTCTTAACCATAGGGTCACTTCCCCTCCAAGGCCGAGGCTTGGCCAGGGAAGTACTCCACTCACAACTGTTAGCCAACACACCCCAAGTGCTGATAGTCCGCAAAGATTAACTGTCTAACTATTGAATTTTTGAGGAGGAAGTAAGTTTTCTGTCTGAAAAAGAGATTAGGCTTTTTCCCCAGGCACTCGTCTGTTCACTGAATCACCAAAAGTTTTCAGTAATGGTTCTGATCAACAGAAGTCGCTTACAGGGTCAGGGGGAGAAAATTCGAGAGGCGCTACATAAGTAAGGTGCGTTGAGCACCTCGCTACTCCTGCACTGCGCTGACCCTTAGGCCACCGAGCACCCACCCGCTCCAAACTGCTGTCGCGGCTGGCAGAAAGGATGCTCCAACTCAAACCACCCTCTGCGTCTCGTCATTCCCTACTTCACATATACTCCTCTACGCTTTTGTTTACCTAATGCTCTTGAATGCTCTGCAATGAACATATGGATTTAAACTAATTCTGACTTTATAAACGCAACTTGCATTGCTTTAACCTGGGTTGTAAGATCAGCTCACTCTCTGATACTACTATACTCAACATATGCCATGTCCATATTAAAAAGGGGCTCAAGTCTCCCTACTTCACATATACTCCTCTACGCTTTTGTTTACCTAATGCTCTTGAATGCTCTGCAATGAACATATGGATTTAAACTAATTCTGACTTTATAAACGCAACTTGCATTGCTTTAACCTGGGTTGTAAGATCAGCTCACTCTCTGATACTACTATACTCAACATATGCCATGTCCATATTAAAAAGGGGCTCAAGTCACTTTTTAATACCTGAATCTGTGCATGAAACTTGGCAACATGCCAGTTACACTAGAAATTTAGAAATGCAAGATTTTGGTGAAGCACAGAAACTGGATCATCCAAGTTTCCTGTGGAAACACTGACAGCTGTACTAAAACCAACTGGAAGCCAGTTAAAAACAACCTGTATAAAACCCCATTTATTAACATGTAATTGAGGACTATTCTGCCAGCAGGAAAGTACCCTAGACAACTAAATAAATGTCTATTTCCCACTTCTCTGATTAAGAAGATACCAGGAAAACTGCAGAGGGGATAGAGCTGTTTGCTTTGAGGTAGAAGCCCTCTGCTGGTTAACATAAACTAATTAACGCACTAAACTGAATGTTTTTGTAGATAACAGGACCACAAAGAACAAGAAAGGAGAGAGTGGCTAAAGAAGCAGCAGAGAAGAATCATCAGTAATCTCAGAAATCCTCATTCTTCATCTTATTTACTAGGCCCACAAAGGCAAAAGCTGTTTGTTTTCTTTCTTCCTGTTTGTATTTACACACTCTTTGACTTACAAAATGGGCAACTTAATAAACTTTACTAGTTAATTGCAATACTTGAATGCTAAAAAGGAATCTTAGATCCCAGTGAGACACTTGGGCAGACCTGACCATTCCAACACTGAAAATGTAGTTCACGTGTGTTATAACCAGCTCTCACCATTTGACAAGGGAAACACAGGAAACTATTTCTTCCCATAGATACGAATGCTGTTTGCACACATCTTTTTGTCTTGAGTCCTGTATCTTTAAAAGATATTTCAAAGTTACTTTGCAGACAAAACAGCAAAATTATTTGACCTTACTGACATTGTACGTATGTCTCTTCTAGGAACCAGCTATGAATGTACTGCTGCTGTAAACCATGCATAAATATTGAACTTCAGAAGACAGACAGAAGGCTCACTTTTGCATGTGCGTGCACAGGTACAGGATTGCTGTCATGCTTTTTCGGTTTATTTGTAAGTTTGCATGCCTGCTTAGCCTGATACATGGTAAGTACAGAGGAGTGTGTTGCAACTCTGGACAAAATTTGCAAATGAAACCCAGCCCCACCACGCCTGGAGGAATGCTGCAATCTCTCTTCCTCACAACAGGCTCTAGGTTAAAAGAAACTCATTTCTAGGCGGAGGATGAGCACAAGGAATGTTGCTGACACACAGAGAACGAGGAGGAAAACACAAGGGTTTGTGTCTTACTGTCCTACATAGTTATATTTAATCCCAATTAAAATAGCCCTGTTAAAAGCTTGATAAAAATGCAAAAGAAAACAAAACTTCTACAATAACGAACATATGGCCTATGTATATGTATGTGCTCTCTCTGTAAGAAGTGCCTGCGCATGTGCACACTCCG
>NW_010551280.1:52415-56807 GCF_000687285.1 Phaethon lepturus | reverse complement strand
TCAGCAGGAGCTCCAACTGTGACCGAGAAAAATGCCCACCCTCCACCCCCAAATTTCCCCTTCTGCCATATACAGGACTAAAATGCATCCTAGTTTGGTGGGTTGTGGTTTGTTTTTTGTTTTTTTTTTTGCAACCCTGAAACATTTTAACATTTTCCCTTACCAATACCAGTTTCTAGGTGGAAAAAGACCCAAGAATACAAAATAATAATACATAGGGTCATTTCTCATAGAGCCTATGGTACCCCCCCAGAAGACCCTATATAAAACATTTGACACACAGGAAGAGTTCGTATTCATTAGCTGCCAAAACAAGGTGAGGACAGGAGGGAAAATGAAAACCCAAATTATCCTCAGTAAAAGAGAAGACAGGATAAATAAGGACATTCAGCCTAGCAGAAGCAATAATCTGACACTGCCTCTCAACCACTGGCATGTGAAATAATCGGCCTCAACAGAACAGCTGTTTAGTCGCAGTTAAAAAAACAAGAGTGTCAATTCTTAAATCGTTGCTCTTTGCCCACAGCACAGAGAAAACCAAATCAAGGCTTTGCAATCTTCTGTCATTTGCACCACAGCTTCTTGTTTACATATCTAAACAAAGCTCATCTTCTGGCATACAGGGTGGGAGGGGTAGAAAGTGAAAGAGAAATCCCGTATTATTGAAATTACAGGTGTAACAAATGTTTGTTCATCAGATACTAATCTGTTGAGAGACCAGTGGATGTCTCCCACAATACTAACACCCCAAATCAACTTCTCCCAAGGAGGAAAGACTTTAGAAAGCAGACTTACTGACTTCTCACACCCAATGCCAACCACCAATCGCTATTTCAAGTAGTTTCACCAAGGCAAAGAAGATTCACACCTTGACAGTCATTTTTAAATGAAGTTGCCCTGACATTTCACTATTAACCAGCTGGCTTAGTCTTAAATTACAGGCTTAGTCTTCACCTAGGGCTTTTTCCTGCCCAGAAGACAATCTGCTTGCAATACCCTGCTTGCCTGAAAGCAACTCTAAGCTCGTCATCACGCAGGTTCTTCAAAGCCTTCCTCTTCAGATGCTTGGAAACCCAAGTATCAATCCTAACGCATCATTAACCGCCCAAACACCTCCTTCAGAGTGACTTCTCCTATGGCCAATGCCAAAATACTGCTATCTACACCGTTTTCCCTTCTTTTTGCTAAACGAAGTAAAGCAATTGGCACAACTGCCAGCCCATGTGCCAAATTCAGTATTTGATGAGGTCTTTCACCTTCTCCTTGTGATAAACAAGGAACAAGGCTCGAGCTCAGTAACTGAGCTTGCACATTTATGCAGGAGATCTCCATGAGGACAGGCCCAGGTCCCAGGGCAGCACACCAAAACAGCAATATGTCTTTACATGTTTCAGGAGGGGATGGGTCAGGAGAAGAGGTAGGACCCAAAATGGAAGCTAACCCCTTTCCTACTGTATCATCTGTGTAAGCAAAAGTAAAGGCCATTAAACATAAAAGGAAATGTCAAACTAATGTAAATAAAACACATCCCAAAAGAAAATATTCAGCATTTGCTTTAAAAGATAGATTTTTATTGCAAAGAAATCAAAATTAAGAATTAATTGCTATGTTTTTCACCTAGTTCTGCCTGTAAAGTCAAGCCTACTTCATCATTGCACTAAACACAAATGGAAAACAAATACCACTGAGAAGTAAGAGATACTTACTATTTCACTTGCAATAAACATTCCTTAGTTACAGGCATCTGGCAAAGCGCCAGCAGTAGAAACAGATGTCATATAGATATTCCTAAAGAAATACGAGTACATAGAAAATAAATTTATGCAGAAATATTTATTGTCTAACCATGTGCTCTATCGCATACCACATTCTTGTTATGCAACCAAGTTTATTCACCCGGAGGAGTCAGCTGACATAAGGAGAATGTTTCGTATGTATTTATTCATCAAATTAAAATAACAATGATTTCTAGATGGGAACTACCACCTTCTTTTGATTCACATGCCTCCCATGCTACCTGTTCTAAACTCATCAAGTTGACAAGATTATCAAGATTGTTTAAAGAGCCAATATTTCTCCGCAGTATTTTTTTTCCTGAAATAGCAAAGTGGAAAACACTCTGGCTTTCTCAGCCAGTTTTGGCATAGAGATAATACCGTGCTCTGTGGTTAATTGCTAGCTCTTCTTCCTCCAAGGCACTGTGAGTCATCTCTGCTTTCCACACTGGTGTCTTCCAAACAATTCTGGGTAAAACTGTGCTAGTTCATTCTCACCAAAGACATTGTATGAGAGCACAATTACACATAAGGGATCACATATTAAACAAGTTTTTTTTTAAAGCATTCCATTAAAAAATGTGCAAGGCAAATATTGCAGTACCTATTAATCAAGTCTAAAAATAAATTAAAACTAACTTCATGAAAGACGCCTTGGCATTTGCTGGCATTTAAAGCTTTTCCTTCAAGTACGAGCACGGCCACAGCAGGATTTGCTCCTCTCGTCCAATGGCACCTTTTCCCAAGCTTAGACAAACAGATGTGAGGAGACGCTTTAAATATTTACTTGCAGACAGTACTGCTGTTTCATTCTGACAAAGCGTTACTGAGCTTGGCGGTAGAAACCACCCACTTTAAGGAACTCTCTGCCTAACAAAAGGTGTGTTGGTCTAAAGCTGTTTCTACAGGCTGTTGTCACAGCACTTCACCCAACTGACCTTCGTTTACGAAGGGCTGCTCTGGCTACACGATCCCAAGTTACTCCACTTAGGGCCAGCAAAAGGCAACAGACTGACAGCTCTATAGATCACACAACAAGAACAACAACAACAAAATCACATCTTGGCAAAAATCTATGGTACCTGCCAGCATCCTTCAGCAATGAATGGGCCATCTTATAAGACACAATTTAATTGTCAAGTTAGTATCCCTGCATGGTTTCTCTTTAATAAAAAAAAAAGGTACCACTTTATAGAAACATATAAAATGACTAAGCAAACAGACAAAGGAGCTCCTTTAAGGCTCGCCAAATTCTGGGCTGCTGTAGGGGTCACTGCGAGTACCTTGGGGGAAAAAAAAAAAACCCTTACAACAGCCTCCAGGAGAGTGCTTGTGGCCCATCCTCTTGGGTAGTCAATGGGATCTACCCTCAGGTGGGGTCATTACAAAGTACCTTTTCTTTTGCTCTCAAGTAAAGCCAGAAAATAAAGTTCCCATCTTTCCCTGCCCTCTGTGTGCTTGTTCCTGCTCCTCCTGTGAAGCGCAGGGGACTGCCTGGGACACTGCACCGCTGTAACCGCAGCCTTTCAGAAATGCGGGGATTTAATCTAAATCACTGTAGCGAGCTGGCCGGCAGCCCCACAGCAGCTGTGTCGGCATGACTGAAGGGATGGCAAGCTGAAGGAGAAGGGTGGACACAAGCACTGAAAGAACAGGAACAACTTCTGAAGAAAGGCGCATCAGGTTAACCAGCCGTACCCCCAAGACTACATCCGTCCAGGGCTTCTACAAACTCTCCAGTTCTCTTCTGGACAATCTAGGGTATTGATAAGGAAGAGAAGGTTAGAGGAGAGTGTTTTCCTGGACCCCTGTTAAACTTGTACTTCCAAAAAACCACCTTTCATTTTCAGACAGAATAACTTTTCCTCATGGGAAAATCTGTTTGCAGGGACAGGGTGGTTTTTGGGGGGTTTTTTTGTTTGTTGTGTTGTTGTGGCTTTTTTAAAATAGTGCTTTATTTTCACTACATATGGGAAAACAATGCCTGAAGTCCATGGTATTTTTCAACACAGAAAAAATACTAAAGCTCCATAGTGGGGTGAGTTCAGGGCTGGGCAAAGAGAGCACTCAGAATAGTTATGTGAATTATGTCACCAAAAAAAATTCAAAACACTTTATAAAAATGTATGAAAAAGTCATCGCCGCAGCACAAAAGGGATATGGCATCCAAGATCACAGGAAGTTCATTACTGGATGCAGACTTTTTTTTTTTTTTTTTTTTTTTTAGGTTTGGCAATCAGTTTTGCTATGTTAGGAGTTCTTTCCTGTGCTAAAAATGTTTCATTATATCCAAAAGCATCTCAGCAACCAGCCAAGACAGGGATCAAGAGAGGGAAACACTGTTATGTTCTCCTCAATTCAGGAGAGGACGAAGCCAAGGTAAATAATTTAAGAGAGCCGTCTTCCGAAGTAAACTTTTCTTTTAGTTCATGGGTTATATCTACATTGTCAGCCAACTATAGACATTACAATTTGTTAGGGCAGCCTGTAAATTAAGTGGAAATGTATTTCCACCTTAATTCCAGACAACCTTATTTCCTTTACAATTTTTAACTCTAGGCCCTCCTGGCAAAGTTGTTGCCTGCTGCTTGGCTTTCAACACTTTTTTTTTTTTTTT
>NW_010551280.1:21822-52384 GCF_000687285.1 Phaethon lepturus | reverse complement strand
TTTTTAAATCAGAAACCTTCACCTTCAGACCATAGTACAGAAAGCCACTACAAGACAGGGCAGAAAATACGTTTCTATGCCACAGCAGCAAGCATGGAGAGGGGGAAGAATTTAAAAAAAAAAAAAAAAAAAAAAAAGGACAAGTCACTCATGCGGGCGGAGGGCAGGAGAGGCATCCCCAGCCCTCCAGCCCTGATGGAAAAGAGACGTCACTGCCTTGCAGCTGAGGTGAGGACACAAGCTCACTCCTCCACCAAAACACGTACACATACCACACCCCCCTGCTCGGAAAAACAGCTCAAGATGCAGCCTGAAATCCCTCCTTGCCTTCAGCAGCGGGTCCACTGGGCAGACACTCATCCTTTAGGCACTACCAGCTAGTTTTAAGCTTAGAAAGGGCTGTTGCGTTTGCATGTCTTCAGCAGAGGTTCATCTTGACTTGTCCTACAGGTTCTGCCTGTAAAACTGGGTCTGCTGTCTCCTTTGCAGGGAGGCTGGCCTCCTTCCTACCTTCTCTTCTCATCCCACAGCCTCTCCATAATGACTGCTGTCTTCTCCAGTGATGGACACTGTTAGTCAAAGCCACACACTGACACATGAGAAAATATCTTTAACCTCATCAAACATTTTCTGCAGTATCATTCCATCACTGTACGCAGCTTCCCAGGATAGTGCAAGTGGAAAACTAACCCGAGGAATGCAAGGTAGCACAGAGCAACCACACTGCCGCTCTGCACAGGCTGGGGGGAACACTGTGCATGTGCACCCCATTTCCCCCCCACTCACCCCCCTGCCTTTCACAGCACTGCCCATTTCTGCAAAATTCAGGGTGAATCATGTTTGTGCTGCTTCCTCCCACATCCCGATTCCTGGGAGTCACGTATCTGGGCCAGAGTTTCATCTTTTATCTTCAAAGAAAAGAGAAAATTTCTAAACTTAATTTGAGAGATGGGGGAAATTCACACAACCTAAACATCATAAAAGTTCAAAGCTCAAGAGCTATTAAAAGAATCTTTTTATTTTCCTATTTCCTGATTTTTTGGGGGTAAGCTCAAGATCCTGAGTGCTTTGGTTAAACACGCTTCTACAGGTGGAAAGATCTTACCCAAATTCTCTGTAATGGAAGCAGTTACGCTTCAGGAATGCAGTTAAAGCAAGATAAGGGATGCTTTCCCTGGGAGGGTGCTGAATGCTTGCATGCAATAATTTTAATGTCACTCCTGTCAAGCTAATGCCCCATCAGGGTAGAAGGAAGAAAAATACAGGTTTTTCATTACTGGATAATTGGGTGCACACCCTTAGCAGGGAAAGCACTTTAAGTAATTGCTCACCACCAAGTAGCTATAACAAGAATACTAACAAAAATATTGCAAGATCTCAAGTGTTAGAAGATAAGCAAGAACGGAAGCAGCAACTTCCATGAAAATAAGTAGGAAAGCTTTCTATATGGTAAAGTCTTTAGCCAGTACAAGCCAATAATACAGTCTCCTCCCAGAAAACACATAGCCAAACATAAGCAGAAGTGACTAAAATTATTTCACTCAAAAGTTAATTACTGAAACTTAAAATTCTTGTCCTACAATGCCTGCAATTCAAAGAGTTTACTGAAAATCTGATCTTGATTCTTAAAAACTCTCATCATTGATTACACTCGGAATTTAATCAAACTTAAAAAAAGTAACAACCGACTTTATCTTTACAAGTTTTCATTCTGAATAGGGTAACTTCATAGTTTTTTTTAAGCACAAAGTAAGCAACATCTGAGATGACCAGAATGGGATCACCACTAGCACGTCCACCTCCCTCCCCTTCTTCACTAGCTTTGTGTAAAAGCTAGTGAATCACCTGAAGATGGATTTGTATAAAGGCGAGCAGGCAGCTCCAGATGGATGCCTCCACCTAGTTACCAATTACTGCCACAAGATTTATACTGCATCTATTTGACACCTTTCCTGTTTTGTTTTTCCTGCATCAGTAATTAATTTAGGACAAAAACATGAGACTAAAAATTCAATCACTGCCACCTACTGAAACCAGTTCACCCATAAATGAGCTTACCCATTTTTATATTGCATGGTGTGAAAGAATAAACCACAAGTTCCTACTGAAAATTTTCTTGTTTATATTTCCTTATTTTCCTAAGAGACAGCTTACTACTGAGTTGGCAGATCAGCTTCCAAAAAAAGGCGGCTTTTATCCTTAGAAAAAGCAAGAAGGGACCAACTACTATTTAACACTTTCTATCTCAAGATGAAACACGCTTACCAATTTAGCCAGGTGACCTATATCTGCTATAGACTGACATTTTCTTCTTTTGTCCTTTCTTAGAGAAAACTAAGCCAAAATTAAGAGGGGTGAGAAAGAAGCAGCATTAATGACTGACTAGATTAATCAGAGCACACTGAAAATATTTTTAATGAAACTGAATAAATGAAGCCATCAATTGATAGATTTGCCTTGAAAACAAGAGATATGTAATGTAGAAGAGTCAGTTACTCAAAACGAATCATAATACCTTGGAGCTAAATAATGTTTTAAAACTAGAACTAAGTAATAGTCTAGAACATTTACAACAAATGCCACATGTTTCTGCCGTGCAAAGGAAGACAATGATGAGAGTGCTGGACAACACAGGAGCATACTAAAAGGGATTTTAAAGAAAAAAAAGATAATCAGCAGAACGAGAGCTGATGTTTCCATCACAAGGATGAAGATGACCCTCTGCCCACAGGAGAGATGCCACAATTCGGGGATGGAAGAGGGGAATATTTCCCTTGCCCACATAAGGCCTCTGACCTTAAGCTTCATTGCCTTCAAAGATTTTACAAGTATAGGGCATTTGGACATGGGTTGGTTTTGTTTCAGGGTTTTTTTGTTGTTGTTGCTCTTTTGGGTTGGGTTGGTTTTTTTGTTGGTTTGTTTTTTGGGTTTTTTTTTTCCTGAGAACTCAGCATAGCCTTCTTCATATGATATAAAATGAAAAATGTCTTTCATTTTATTGATTCTTTTCACTGCTCTGAAACACAAATCTTGCATAAACACAAGCTATGCACTACTGTAAATCAGTTGGTCCATAGCTGAAGCAGGCTGCTATGGCTACCATCTCCACTATATTTATGTTACTGCTTAATTCCCCCTTCTTCTTGATTTATGGCATTTCTGAATCATCAACACAAAAAGACCAAAATAGGGTCCTGGTCACGTGATGGGACACTCTCAGGAAACTTGGGGATAATATTAAAGAACAGGAACTTTGGCAAACAAGAGAAAAGACATACATGGAAAAATAAACGCTATTTAGTAGGATTATATAGTCAAACTGAAAAATGATTTTTTGATCTGATCTATGGCTTGTTGGCCCTTTGTTAAAGCAGACACACATATGTTGAATATATATTTAAAAGCAGAACACATTCACTAAACTGTACTGGAGCTAGAAAAGTATTCTTAACTGAGACCATAAAAGGGAGAAACCTATGGAATGTGTTAATGTTCATCTAGCAAAGCTGTTCTCTAGCAATCAGCAGATTCAGGCAGCATATGTCAATCCTGCTCTTAGACACAATAGAGTCTAGTTTGGAATACAAGAGTAAGCTAAGACAAACCATTAGAAAGCTCTCCAGAGATTTCAGCTTTTTTCTTTTTTTGTGGTATCAGACACCATTGGCAGGAAATCCCGATGGCAAGAAACATCACGTGTTCAAAGTTTACTGCTCCAACTTTCTAGCAAGGAGATGAAATCGAAGCACCTTCCTACACATTGCACTTAAAAAAAAAAAGGAAAAAGAAAATAAAGAAAAAATTAAATAAAGGAAAACGTCAACAGAAGTCTTCATCATAATGAAAAAAAGTTCTGGAAACAATTAGCAACTGAAAAAAGGAGGAGGCAGAGTAATAAAAAAAACCCCTTAAAATACTAAGTACTAAAGTAGTGAATTGTTATGACTAGAATACCCCAAACATTGCAGAGATGTAACAAAGTTTGATACAAGCTTCCACAGAATTTCAGGCAGTTCAAAATACGACCGACCTCTTTAACTATCAACATTCCGAGGCCATAAACCTACACAGCAAGTTATCAAAGCAAAGCATCTGCGCAGTGTCCACGCATGCAGCGCATGCTTATGAAACACAGAAGAATGATGTCATTTCAGCCTGTTTTTTATTATATTCCGTTTTCTAAACTCTCAGCAGCACGGCCCTACCTCTGCCTCTAAGAAACAGCCCAACGTTACTTGGCCATCATTTGGGGCAAATTTACAGGGGAAGCCACTTGCAGTGCCCCGTGGCGTGAACGGTCCCTGTCACGGACTGAGGAAGGTGCCGCACGGTTTCATTTACCCGCTGCAGCTGCAAACAAGCCCTTGCCTGTAAATGAACCTGAAGCAATACAGATTTTGTCGGCTTCCCTCTCGTGCCACCAGCGCAGCCTGCTCCCTGAACACAGCTGGCCTCCGGCAGAAGCGAGCAAGTCCACGTAGAGGAGGAACATGACACTAAAATCAAGTTTCTTGTGGAGGTAAAATCTGCCCTCCAACAGAGAGCCATAGCAACCAAAGCTGAAGTCCTCAGCTTTGAGGACTTGAGCCCTGAGCTCGCTTGATGTGGCAAGGAAGGAACTGCATGCTTGAAACAAAATATCTGAGGCCATCCATGTCAGAGCTTCTCTAGGCCAACTGCACTGTGTCCATCAACCTCCATGCTTCATCCTCCCACCACTCAGAAACTTCATTTGCACCAACTTCCTTGCCACTAGTTCAAAAATTGCCCCAAACAAGTCTCCATTTTACCACCTGCCAGCGGTTTCTTTGAACAAGCATCCCCCTTGCCATTTCCTCCATCCTCCCTTCACTGTCCCCCTCACCCGTTACTTCTCCTGGAGATGACCACTCATGTTATCAACTCATTTTCTACAGGGAGAGGAAGCAGGAAAATTACTTGTTGCGACCTGCAGAAGCACTAGAAAGCGTGGCTATGCTAAGGTAGCACTGCGCTGCTTATTTCTTCCCCTTTGGGGGAAATTAATGTAAATGAAATAAACAGATTTCTGGTACAAAGGCCTAGAATATTCCTACAAACTGTCAACCAGACTGGCTTCTAAATTTATTTTTTTTTTTAATTTACCACGATGAACAGAAAGAAAGCATTGTCGAGCAGAGCATACAGTTTTATAAACTGGGCAATTCATTTATCATTTTTAATTATTTCAGAAGGACTAGTACATTTCAATGAGGGCTTTGTAAATGTGGACCCTCAGTAGTTTTGTGGAGGGACACGGAGTACATGTGTTTCTCTCTCTCAAACCAGTTCCAGGAGACGGTGGAAAAAAGCCATACCCCTTGACTCGAATGAAGTCACTCCTGCTTCTCTTCCAAAAATTACAATAGCACCATGTAAGAAACTCATCAGTAACTGGAGAATCTTGGACTTCATTATTTAAACCTGGATTTGATGCAATATGAACTCTTTTTTAAAAACAACTTTTCAGATAAATGCATTAATATAAACTTGGTCATACGTGTATTTTTTTTATGCATACCAACACTTTCTTGTAATACTCTTGGACTGTGTAACCTTGGCCTTACACACTGCTTGTAAAAATAGTCAGTCCTCTTCCCAAACGATGGGCTCAGGGAACTCCAGGGTTTTTACATTTGGACAGACTGCAGCAGAAACACGGGATCTGCTTATGGACTTCCAAGTGGGAAGCAAGTGCCTCTACTAGCACCACAGAGACCAACCTCCCTGTGCGATGGCCAACCCGGCTGCCCCTCCAGCCAGAGCAGAGCTCTGGGCAGCACAGGGAAAGTTGCGCTCCCTGCCAGAGTCACTGCAGCCATGCTCCTTTCCTTCCATCTCTGTCATCTCTTCTCGTCTGTATATGGTCCGATATGGGCACTACAAAGGCAGCGAATGCATACGGTATCTGGACAAATTGCACGGCAATACATCATCCCTATCCACACATGCGGCATGTTAACCCACACATCCATCAAAACTTTTATGAGCATGCTACTAGTTCTGAAATTAATACAAATTTTAAGAATACCCAAATGTAGTAATTTCTTGCTTTAAAACAGCCTTTGCATGTAAGGTCATCTAAGCCAGCTAAAATTCACAATCAAATACCTGAAGATCTCCTTGCTGAAGAATTGAGGGGATGGGGAGAAGTATTTCATTTTGAGACCTTAAATTAAAGTCCAAGATTCTTGTTTACTCCAAACCAAAAATGCCAAGTGGAAGAGTTACTTGCAACACGTAAGGAACTTACAATTGCAGATTTTTACTAATACTAATGAAATTGTTTTAACTGTCACTAAGAAGGAAAATACTATTGACAGCTCACTATTCTTATCATTGATAGTAAGATCTTTAATATGCTTTAAATTGATATGAAAGCAATCAATGGCCAGATGACTTCATTAAAGGCTTTTGCTGTTCTATGAAACATATACACACACACAGGGCGGGGTGGGGGGTGGAAATCAATGTGCAAGATCAGAGTGTATTCAGTCAAGTCAGCATCTTCTCTCTGCAGGAAATTACTCTCATCAGATATCTGCTATATCTATCTATACATATATACAGATATACTTTCTATTCCTTTTATATATTGCACACTATTTAAATCTACCCAGTAGGTAAAGTCCTATATACAAAGCAGCTAACAAAAAAGTCATCCAAAAGGAGATGCCCCTGGAACACATAAAATAACCAATTCCATTTTAAAAAATGTTCTTACATACACTTCAGTTGATAAATCTCCTCCATCTGGAGTAAGCAAGTGTGAGAACACTGACACTAATTTGATGGCATCATAAATCTGAATTTTAAAGACTTCCATATAAAGGTTCACTTCAGTAGTATTGCTCAAAAAGCAAGGAGTTGGGAGTCTTGGCCTTGGTTTACCATTCACTTCGTTAAAGCAGTTCTAAGCATTCAGTGAATTAAGTTTACTCAGCAGCATTCTCTGTTGTTATTTACGCTTGATTTAAAACGTATTATGAAATTAAAAGGACGCATACTTCGGTTAGAATCTGTGCACTTGGACTCTGACCTGACTTTCATACGCACCAAAAAAACAAAAAAAGTGTAAAGCTTTCATCCATAAACCAAAGTGCAGCCTTAATCAGCATAATCATAAATGCTATGCAGTTGTAATAAAAAACCTCAGTTGCTCCTGCTATATTTAATTGGTCCCTTCTAAATATAGAATAATTCCAGGCCTAGAGACTCAGGTCACCAGGTAAAGCTTTGCAAAGCATAAATCTGTCATCACCTTTGCTCAAAGCATCTCTTTAATCAAAATTCATTTACTGTGACAGTGAAAAGCGACCGATTTAGCACAGCCAGATAATTTTGAACCCGTTCCTCCTGTTTTCAAAGGAAGGAGATCACAGCGGAAACTCAGAGGAGTCAGCAGAAACTCTAGCGAGTTGTCAGCCTGCCAACCAATCTTTTTATCTTTTTGTTTGTTTACTTAATCTTCTTCAAAAATGCACGTTCTTTGCAAGTGTTACTGGTTCCCAATGAAATTCATGTAGCATTGGAAAAAAGGTGTTTCTGTTTTACTTCTTTGTAACACTTGCAATTACTAGATACATGGATAGCCAACCACTACCACAAATAAGATCATGTATTTCCCATAATTGTAAGGGGAAACATTAAGACCAATATTGTTCGATTTTTTCCAATTAATATAGTTACCACTGAACTTTAATTTGGCCCATCTGTGTCAAAGCAAACAGATAACAAGTACCTTCATAAAGGGAGGGCATTTCAATTGCTGAAGTCTAAGGCACAAATGCATTTGTAGAAAGCTTTTTGAAAACCAGAGGAACTCTACATATTTACGTATTTCTTCCCTGTTCTCTGCTTCATATATATATATTTTTAAAATAAATCTACCATTGATCTACAACTAAATGAAGGCATTTGCTTTTAAAAAAAAAAAAAAGGGGGAGATTTTTCTTTCCTAAAGCAACTTACATTTTGTGAGACACGGTGGCACTAAGCTTTAACAAAATAATAAAGCTGTGCTCCAAAAAGATCTGTTCAAAGTACTTTAAAATGTTTGAGTACTCCTATTAAAATACAAATGTGAAAATTAAACTGGAAACAAACATTTCTGTACGACTTTAATAAGCGCTTCAGTGCAGGCTACCGAAATAGAGACGCAGCACTAGTGCAGCCTCACAGATGACTGAAGTCCAGCATTCCCGAGGAAAAACGGGATCTCCCAGTTCCCTGTGGCACATCATATGGTTAATGAAGGAGGAATTAGTCAAGCAATGTTATTGCATTTAAGTTTTCATAACAAATCACTTTCTCTAGGGAAGCCAAAACAAATTAAAACAGGTATTAGAGCAGTGCGAGCTGTATTTCGGCCGCAATTCGACGTCTGGCGGCAGCACTTCCTCGGCAGCCGCCACCGGCAGCGGCTCCTGCCCACACCCTGCGCTGTGTGGGCAGGGACTGGTGCCACCCCAGCAGCCAAGCGGCCCAAGGAACTGATCCGGCTGAAAAATAACCCCGCAAAAAATCAAGGAAATCAAATCAAACCTTTGTGGTCTGTTTTTCATCCCCTCCACCCCCGCCTGGTTCCTCGTGCAACCACACACACGCGCACGCCAGCAGCAGGCAGCGATGCCAAGGTTTTGCTTAAAACATGCCCCAGATTTTCTTCGCTTTCCAACTACGCCGGTCAAGAGCAGAGGAAGACCGACCTGCCGCTCCAGCCGCTGCGATGGCAGTCGCCCCGCTCTACCCTGCCCCGCCGGCCAGCAGCTCCTGCCGCAAGCCCCGCTCAAGTCGGAGCAGAGACCGGCTAGTTACGTCTGAGAAACGAAGCAGAAGGAAACCCCAAGGCCCCAGTTTCGTGCAGCTTAAGCCTACCTAATTGCTGTCTACCCTCCACTCCTGAGCCACTTAGCCAACAGAAAATCATCTCCACACCCCCCCCGTTGTGTTATCCCATGGGTTTTGTTTGACAGCTTACTGAAATGGCTCGGCAGAGGGGAGGGTGGGACTGCAGCACTGGAGGAAACATCACTGAGCTCACAGATAGACTTTCTTAGGCTGCTGCCAACCTACAGCCTACGTTAAATAATCACTTTGCAGCAATTTCTACTGTCTTCTTTTAGATATAACTCAGCATTGCCACAAACCATTGCAACACCCATATTTCTAATTTGGTTTTGCCTTTGCTCGTAGGCTGTACATTAAAGCTAAGTTAACAGAAGTCAAAAACACTTCTTGTGTCTTTAAGGATTGCAGAATACATAGGCCTCACCACAGCACTGCTCCACAGTGCTGCCCCAGCAAGTTATCAAAGAGATGCAAGGGTTGGCTGACGATTCCTATGGGTCTCATAACTTGCATACTAATTCCCAGACCTGTACAGCAAAATCAATTAGGACTTCCCTCAACCTTCCCTCTTCAAAGCCACAGAAAGACTGTGGTGAGACACGGGGGGGATGGTGTCTTACCACAGACTGAGGGAAGCCCTGATGGAAGCCCAGTCTCACATGGCTCGCTCAAACTCCCACAACTGATCTTTAAGCTCAGCAGAGTTCCCGGGCCAGGCGCTGAGCAAGAGGCAGGTTATACATCCACCTCTAAGCCTCGAATTCCCAGCTGAGTGCCACTGGTAGGATTACCACCGCCACGCCTGCCACGTCTCGTTCATCTTCTCTGACAGGAGAGATCCCATGCGACACAGCCAGCACAACCTGCCATTGTTAGCGTGTGACCATGTAGTATTTTCTAGAAAGAAACACAGCAGATACTATACGGCCCTGCCTTCACGGCATGTGCATGATTTTTTAATTTCCTGCAGTAGGTGGAAAAAAAATGCAAAGAAAACCACCATGAGGATCATCAAGGAGGAGATGCTCTTGTCTGAAACAGCCATCCAGCTACCTTAAAAGAATTAATTGGTACCTGCTTAAATATGCCTTCTCGTAATAAAGCAGATTTCCTTCTGCTGTGTTTCCATTAGTGGATTAGTATGTAGGGAAGAGACAACTTTATTATTTACAAGAGACTCAATAATCTATCTACATATCCACACCAGGCTTCAACCAAAACAACCTAACACTCCATTAGAGATTATTAATACACGAAGCCCCATGACCACCTTGTGATTTATGGTATCATTTCCTCCACTTTACAAACAGAGAAAACTACAGAACAGCAGTTATCTCAGCTGAGTAGGTTATTAAAAAGCTCTGTGAGGAAACCCACAATAGAAGTCAGCTAATTTCCATAGGGCCAAGATTTCACGTCTGTTTTTCTGACTCTGCGCCTGTGCTTTAACTTTACAATTAGTACCAAACTTCAGTGAAGCGAAGCTCAAATAATTAGAGACGTAGCCTGTTTCCACTGAAGCCAGTGGCAAAACTCTCATTAATTTTAACAGAAGCAAGACCAGACTAAGTGTTTATAAAGCAGTTGTGATCACTGCAAGGCACTCCCAAGTTCTCAATATTATTAGCTATGAGACTACATCTATATCCAAGAGCAACTTTTGTTTTGAAGCAGTCAAAACCTGGTCTCAAAACATACCAGGTTTTTAAAAGTTACTGTTTTTCAGAACAACATCATTGAAGGAACACTGAATGGATATTACTCGTATTGAAATTCTGGTATGAATAATTTAAATGTGTTGCTAAAGTGCCTACCAAAGGCCATTCCAGAAAGGGACAGAGTCCCTCCGAGGATTCTGACTTCTTTCATATCTGCTCTTGCCCCTGGTTATAACAGCTTTTCATTCATTTTCCAATTAAAATGGTAATGTAACAAGATTTGAGAGATTCATCCAATCAACAAGCTTATTGCTGTATTCACTAGCAAAATCATGAAGCACCTCAAGATGGAGCAAGGAAAGCTTTTGAAAGTCTTTTAGATCAAATTCTTAACATGAAATTGATTAGGTTATAAAGCACAGCAGACATACAGAGTTTCTTGCACCTCGTTGACCCCAGTTTCTTTTTCTAATTATGAATTTATCTCTACATAGATAGTGTCCCACACTGAAACAAATATATTCCTAAAGATCTTGAATGATGGGATCCAACGCATTTCCAAGCTCAAACTTAAAACAAAAGTTAGACCCTGCATATGAGCTACGCCTAACACAAAGCCATACACAAGCTCTTGCCAAGCTCCATACCTTTTGGGCAGCAAATGAGCAAACAAGCACAATTATGCTTTAACTATGACCAAATCAGTGCAGCCCTCAACTACACAATCCTGCCAACAGCATCAAAGGACCTACCTTTATTAAGTGTGAGCAAGAACTACACTAATGAACAGGAGTACAGCAGCTTTCATAGGAAAGGTCACGGGCAAATCACCGCTGTCAGCCACACCAGGCAGTGAGGAAGAAGCCAGCACAGCATCTACGATTCTCCCTGTAAGGAAAGTGATAAACAGGCGGCTCTGCTCCACTCTGATCTTGCTATATCTCTCACGGGATTTTAAAGAGGACGCTTCATTAAACGCTCCTGGAAGCCAAAAAAGCATAGCTAACAGCAACAAGACTCGCACAGGAGAAAAATGCCACAATTATTATAGCAAACAAAGGACTCTCCAGGAAACAAGCGATGCACCAGTATCCTGAAACCACACATACCTGTGTATCAAATAAATCTCAAATAATGGAATTCTTTTTCATGAGCTTTCCTCCGTTTTGCAGCACAGTGTAAATATTTGGATGATGACTGCCATGTCAGTGTAGTTGTTTAGACATATTCAACCAGATTAAAGAGAACGGAAGCGAAAGCCCAGAGTGCTGCTGCTCAAAAGAAATTCCAACATTTCAAGTGTTCACACTTTTCACAAAAAACATGCAAGGCCATGGCAGGGCAAAGTATACAACTTCAACAAATGCTGCTTTTATCCTACCCGTAATCACAGAATTCATATTACAGGATCACAGAAGACTTCAAGTATAACAGAAGCTTCGGTTGCTCTTAAACAAGGATATCTGTGAATACTCAAAGTTTTTAATTATTACTTTTAGAGACATGAAAAATGTTTTTGCAAATCGGCCTTAAGGAAAAAACAATCATTGTTCTTTGCCAGTCTTTGTCTGCAGTCCCTGTGAGCTTATTGGTATAAGGAAGTTTAAGTTTTTCCTAGTCTCACCTGAGCTTCCAAGATTCATTACATCGAAGTCCCTCACAGCTTCATCACATCCTACATTTTTACCGTTCATTTAAAGCAAAGAATACTCATGTTTCTCTACAGCAGCAGACCTTGTACACTGTGTATGATTTGATGTTTTGGGTTTTTTTAACTAACTTCATGTTCAGGTGAAAAAGCTAGATTATTCTAAGCAAGAAGGACAACTTGTTCTTTTACAAGCATGAAAGCATGCTTTCTTCTGTTTAGTCAGCTAAATGCCAAAAATATAACTCCCTATTTAAATCTACCTGCAATAAGCCAGAGACTATAAATATGCCCACGTTATTTCCAAACATGGACTCTCATTTAAGCAGAAACAAAATTAGTTCTTTCCACAACAACTGACTGCATCCATCCTACTCACACCTGTGCCAAGAGACAGAGAACCTGGCACCTTGTCCCCGTGTCCATCTCAACTCTAGCCAACGGGAACCCAAAGCTGCCCACGAGCCATTCTTCCCCCTCAGCACTACACACCACACGCACTTACCTCCCGCAGCCCATCCACTATCTCTCTCCCCAGATAAACCCACAGCAGATTTGCTAACTCAAAACACATTTACAACAAGCACTACCTCCTGCTTCCTCAGATGAACGTCTCCAGGTAGCTCAACTCTTCGTAAAGGTACCTGAACCTCCTCCATCCTTCACAACACAGGGGCTTCCCATATCCCTCAGTAAGGATTTCATCATGCTGGCAAGCACAGGGCAGACAGTTTCAGCTGTTTAAGCCATCTGCACCACTGGATCCCTTTACTCAGACTAATCCAATTCAATCTCATTCATGTCTTTCCAGTCGTCTTTATATTTTTATCTTTGCCAATAACTGTACATCTGTGCCAGCTTCTAACATCAGTCACTCACTAACTTTCCGTGCTCCCTGGCTCCTTTCTAAATCTCAAGCACTAACCAGTTTCACATTACTCCATGATATGCCAGGTAAGCATCGGTCTCATTTCACAGCTGAAGACACAGACATAAAGACATAAAAAAGTTTACTGACTTGTTTAAACTGAAGGGGGGGGGGTAGAGGAGGGAAGACTTGTGAGTTAACACTTGTTGTGATCAACAAAAACACAGTAAAGAACCACTTAAGACACTGTTATTACTGTGCTACTGAAACTTGAAGTTAACACAATATCATCTTTACATTTTGCGAAGTGATATTTTGAAAGCATTCATTAAGCCCAACTTTCATCACAAAAAGGCCATATGCTACTAAAGCATTTTTTTTAAATATAAAATAGGGATGTGTAGGGCTGACAACGGTAAATACTCAAAAGGAGACCAAATGTAAAAATAAAGGGAAAAAAAGCCTGTAACTCTTCCTACAACCGTTCATTCTGTTTAAATTTGTACTACCAAAAAAAAAAAAAAAGAGAGAGAGAGTGGAAATCTACTTACCTAAAGGGTAATCCCTTGCTTTATATACCCAGAAACAGATAGGGTGATTAAAGTACATATTATATTTGATATGAAAGAGAATTAAAGGGGGGGAGGGGGGGAGAAAAAGAAACCAGTAGCAGATCTAATTTCACACTTGGGGGATTACAATGTAGAGAATACACACACGCATTCTTCGCTGACAACAGCGCTGTGAAATGCTCAGTAGATTGCCGGCACTGTTAGGATTTAAAAGATTTAGTGTTCTGCTTCGTTACTTCACAGCATGCAAAAGTTTGGAGGACGCTGGAATACTGAACAGCTTAGCAGGGAAGAAAAACGCAAGAAAAGGGCCTCATCAAACTTATGGGATCCTGATAGACCTTATTTGACAGCACTTTACTGTGATGAAATTGTGGAAAACAAAAAAGAGTGCTTCTGTTCCCTCAACTGCATAATCAAAGCAACATGGTGGGTGACATATTGATTGCCGCAAAAGTAGACTGCACATGCAGAGACATCCTATTTTTACTTAATAAAAAGAAAATTGCAATCCTTTCCTCCCTCCCTTCAAAAACCATGAAAGTTTGCAAGAGCAAAAAACAGAAACAAATTCATAAAACTTACACCTGAAACAGCCGCATTAGAAATATTGCTTACACCTGAATATGGGCCATTTCTCATCCTGGATCTCCAGGAGCAGACACTTTGCAAATCCATGCTTTCCAGTGGTCAGCACTGAGGTGGACCATTGCTCCTCAGTGAAGAATAATAATTAGGGCAAAGCATCTCCACAAGCTGCAGTAATTTCTCCCTTTTCTCCCACGTGCAGCCAAGCAAGAGCAACCCCGCGGGCAGGTGACAGCACTACAATAGCTAATCCCAACAAGCGAAATCCTAAGCCAGGAAATGTGCTCTGAAAAATGTAATATTTATTCTAAGAGGATGAGACTCCTGAGAAAACAGAAAGCCTCAGTAATTAGTCTTCAGGACAAGAAGAAGGTGGCTCTTTTGCCTAAGAATTCTTTCAAATCTCGAGTATTTAGTTTAGCTCAAAGAAAACAAGCTTTTTTGTTAAGCAAATATCTAATAAACACCTGGAAATTTTAGAGGCACACATACAACTTCAACAAAAACTAACTTCAAACAATTTAATTTTATGTTTAAGGTGCCCTCTAAATTATCTGCCAAATGCTGAAGGTTTTGTTATTTCATAAAAAGTGTAAAAACCACCACATTTTGGGGCAGGGGAAGTTTTGTTCCTCCTCTTCTGTTCAGGAAAGGCTTGAAGGGAAAGTCGAAATCCACCCAGAACACACCTTCCCTGTCCTTCCCTTCTCGCAGTGCCTCCTGGGGCGTGCTGCGAGCCTCCCCCAGCGCCCGGGAGAAGAGCGATGGATCCGACCCACGAGCCCAGCCCAAACGTCGCAGTGGAAGCGGACGCTCTCTGCACGCCTTGTTCCCCCTCCTTGGAAACCGACGCACCCAGACCTGCCCTTGTGCACTTCTGCCCCTTTGCATCCTTGAGGAGACCCGCTGGGGCCGGGAAGAGCACATCCCAGAAAGAGACGGCATGGCAGCTCCTCAGGGAGCACGCACAGAAACGAAAGCCGCTTCCCTCTTGCGGCTCTTCAAAAGTTACAACCTATTACTGGAGAGCTGGTAACCAACCACACATTCTCCTGAGTAGTCCCAGCTACATCATAGAAACAGATTCATTTCACCACGATTACCTAGTTAAAAGCATATATAAACAGCAGAAGGGTCTGAAGCTACGCACAGAAACAGCTAAACCAGCTGCAAGGGAACCATTTGTAAGTGGTTGACGTACTCTCCGACCGCCGTTTCCCTGCTCAAAGCGAGCGCGGTACATTGGCTTGAGCAATTTCCATTCCTCACCACTTCATCCCTCCCTTTCCCCGCCAGTCAAAGGAGCCCGACAGCTCAGGGGGAAGTAGCACAGATCTGATACTCTTAGAAAAGCTTGCTCCTTCCTCCGTTTTCCCCTTCCCAGGCTGGCTCACGGCAGAGCAGCTCGGCCCACAGAGCCACCGCAGGAGCAAAGGACACGGCAGGTGGGGGGACAGGAGGTGGCGAGGGACGGATAGCCAACACATTCGAAAACACCATAAGTTTAGGGCTTTTTGGCAATACAGGCAGCTTCGCACGTGCTCTCCCGGCACACCACTGTGGCTCTGCACAGCACAGAGAGCTCACAGGGACGTATTTTGGCAACTGGAATTTCTGCAGCTGACTTTCTAATTTAAAATAATTCAGGCTGCATTTCTACAAACAGGATCGTGTTCTCTGGGGGTACATCGGCTCCTGAGTCTTGCTGATGGCCATCATCCACCTCCTCACCCACCTCCTCACCCTGCCATATATTCCAAATCCTAGGAAAACGCACCGGGTTAGCAAAGGATATTCAGACACAGCAGCTTTCATAGATAAACATGGGAAGCAGAAGGAAGACAGAATTGAAGAAGAAACAAAACAGGATTCTCTAAGCAGGCCTAGCTGATGCAAAGTTTGAAATATCTAGCTCTATTTTATTTTACATCACATATGAAAATGTTCGTACAGCAAGTACAGCACAGAATGTAAGCAGTAATTGCTTTGGAAGGAACAGTAATATGCAAGATGAGAATAAGTGCTGGAGGCCAGGAGCAAACAGGAAGACCTAATTTGCAAAAGAAAGATATTTGAATTAAAAGGTGTGTATTAGTAAGGAAAGAAAACATCAGCACAAAATGCACATGTATTTTCATCAAGTATAAGGCAGCTATGAAAGTATAATGCAGTATGAAACAGCTGCTATTTACAGGAAATTATTAGAGCCATACAGTATAGTGTTTCATTTGGAAAGCTTACTGGACTTAAACTAGACTGGATAGACAAAACAGAAGGTTACTTATTATTTAAGCAGCGCTCATCTCAGAAGGATATTATGTTTATAGCCTGACGCTGCTTACTCATAACAAAGTCTAATTAAAGTCTAACAAGCACACCCACTAACTTCAATGAGACTAGTCAAAGAATAAGGCAGGCTCCACCATACGTCAGGTTTGGCAGCTTCCTGATGAAGTACTCTAGAGGAAACAAACTACTCGGCCAGTTAATAGAGGAAACTATTCAACACGGAAGCCAGGGGAGAAGTCCAGGGGAGAAGTGATGCAACTTGCTCACCACCGCAGCAGTCACCATCCATGCCAGAAGCAGGGCTTGGCAACTTCGCAGCTTCCATGTGTGGGCACAAGACCATCAGATCTCCTCAAGGAAAATGAGCATCTTCAGTAGATCTTTAATTTCATTGTTTATTTATAGCTTTGATAAAAAGTTTCTGAATCACTTTTTTTTTTTATTATGCCAGTAGTTGCACAGGGACTTGAGTTATATATAGGTCACTGTCTTCTAGTGGAGGAACGTACACTTTTGCAGCTGTAATAAAATGCAGAAAGGCAATAAACGAAAAGTAACAGTGGGAGGAACTCAGGACTAAATGGCTGTTGTTCTCAAGCTCCACCTCCCATCACAAGCCAAACACCAAGTGATAAATCAGTTCTGCATATCTGCTTGGCATACTACAACACGCACATACAAAACATACTCATCCAACTGATACCGTTCCTTCAAAACACGGACTATTCAATGCCAGCAGTATCAACCTAGATAGCAGTATCACCCCAAGAAGCAGCTCTGTTTTTAAGTAGGGCACTCTGCTTCACTCTTCACACTACACTCCACATTGCCTGTAGAGTTCTCCTGATAGAATGAGAGGAAATGGCCTCAAGTTGCACCAGAGGAGGTTTAGACTGGATATTAGGAAAAATTTCTTTATGGAGAGAGTGGTCAAACATTGGAACAGGCTGCCCAGGGAGGTGGTGGAGTCACCATCACTGGAAGTATTCAAAAAACGTGTAGACATGGCACTTCGGGACATGGTTCAGAGGGCATGGTGGTGTTGAGTTGATGGTTGGACTTGATCTTAAAGGTCTTTTCCAACCTTAATGATTCTGTGATCATAGTCCCTGCTCAAAGCACCTTAATTCCATCAGGCCAGACAGGTAGGTGGCTGTGAGGGGCCTCTGTTACAGGGTGTCGCAGTTGGGACCACCATTACAGAACTGTCCCGTGAACTGCATAGTGAAAAGCGATGCCACTAGTAGTGCAAGGACTGGAAGAGTGACACATCATGGGGAAACCGTGCCAGACTGACTAAATGTGGATTGTTTTCTAAATAACTGTTGTGTTCTTTATTTATATGAAGTTACATTCACATTATGACTGCACATGGATTTGGTTACACAATAACATTAAGTAAAAGATTTTAAATATTTATATTTGGATTTATAATATTAGGATCCAGCCAGCATACTCACATTTCACACACCGTTTACATTCCTCCCTCTTTTGTTTTCCCCTACTTCCACGTGAGTTACAACCACCTGCGCTCCCACCACCTCTGCATGCCGCTTTGAAAGATGCCCTCTCTCCCTCCACTTTCAATCCGTGCTCCTCCCGGCCGGGAACGCTTTCCCCTCCAACTGGAAGGGATGGGATCCAGTCAGAGCCCCGCTGCCAAAACCGCCCCGCTTTGTGGCAGGCCTACTCCATTTATCAGAGAGCCCATGCAAGCACAATTAACAGAATCTTGGTTACGCAGGCACAAAGGCAATGTCTCCGCCGGCCAAAGCCTGACTTTAAGCTGCGCAGGCTCACGCGCGGAGTTGAATCAGGCTGCACTGGAGAGCTGGCGGTTTATAGGGGAAGATCCGTGTCATGTCCATAACAAACCACGTATAATTTGTTGCAACAGTTGGACCGTGGCTTGGATGAAGAGAATATCTGCAGTAGTTGTGTTCCTGATGTATCGCAGCACTAGCATGGTCTTCAAATATCCAGGGGATGAAATATCTGTATTTTTAAAAAAATAACCAAAACAACTCCCAACTTTGGGGAAGGGGATGGGTAAGAGTAGAACACGGCATATATCTCCACTGACAGATTACAGCTTATGTCTCTCTGGTCAAAGATTCAAACAAACTTCATCAACGATACCTACCCACTTGATCTATCACAAAAACACCGTGGCTTTTGAAATGCCTTTAAAGTCGGTTCATCAAAGCAGAACAGTCAGCAGGCTGTGCGCACGCCTGATCCTGCCGCGCCGAAGCTTGCCCTGCCGCTCAGCTGCCATGGGCAGGAGGAGGAGGATGAGCCAACGCAAGGGGTGGCAGTGACCCCCGTGCGCCTCATCCTTTTCTCCAGATCTCCTGAAATGCTGTGTTGTTCTGTGGATTAAGCTAAGGGGAAATTGCAGCCACGCATATACAAAAACGAGTTGAAGCCCAACATGACAAGACAACTCTAGATACGTACTAACCGGTGGATCGCACGTGTTTCCACCTCTCCTCTTTCCTCTGTTAACTGAGAAGTCAGACTAATCCCTCCCCTTTGAAACTGTAATATTCAGATCAGAGGTGTAAAAGCAGACTCGGGTTGATCTTTTAATTATGATTTCTACATGTATTTTGGTTACAGTCTTAATAAGGGCATGCTAAAGGCCCTTGGGTCTTGTTTCCTTTCCTCTTGATTTTATCTCGCTTCATTCAAACTACTACACATGATGTTATACAAGTTAGCCGTTTCAAGCATTGAAACCTGAATGCAGTAACAATCAGACCATCACCGATTCTTGCGGCTAGGGCCACCTCACCACACACAGGTACCTGCAGTTTCTTTTATGTGCCAATCCTAGCAACGCTGCAGATACCTCTGCGTGGTTTCGAGCATGGATTGACGTGCTGCTCCTCAGCCAGTTGGGAGAAGCAGAAGGAATAAAGGAAAAGGATAAACAAAACAGGGTGGCCATTATGTCACTGCATCCATTCTTCAGGATGCAGTCCTAAGGAAAAGCTCTCGGATTCATGCAGCAGGGACAGCCAGTTGGGATTCCTGCCTCGCTCAAGAGGAAGGACTTCAAAAAACACACACAACTGGTTCTCAGGCTCTTCAAAGGGCTCTAGAAGCAGGAAAATACCAGACTTCAAAACCCAGTAATAACAGCGGCAGCTTCTGCCACCTTCTCACATTAGAGATGTATCTGCAACCTACCCCAGCAGCAAAACGAGATAAAGAACAAACCAGCATAATCAGCCCACGGAAAAATGGCAGTCAAGCAGAGGGAGGATGGAGACTTCTTCCAAAGTATTTAAATTTAACTATTTTGGTCAGCTACAGCACCAGAAATTTTAAAGAGTACCTTGGGGGGGAGTAAAGCATAGAGGCTGCAAAAAAGTAGAAAAATGACCTTTTTTTTTTTAAATTTGTGTTGTCAGATGCTTTGCTTTCTTCAACCTGTGCCTCCGTTTCCCTTATGAAGAGGAAAGCAAGCTATAAAGGGGTTGCTAAGCTTTTGAGCAGAAAAAAGGAAAAGAAGCAAGCAGGTAAGTGTCTCAAAGACACAGCTTCAAAAGGAACTGACAGTGCCAGCACCACTAGCTTAAGAGACTGCCTGCATAAATCCATCCATATTTGAATGTGTTAACTTTCCCAAAGCTTACAAATGGATCAAAGGCGATTTATTACCTCAAGGAAAGGGAAGAGGTCTGAACGAAGCAGGAAAAAAATTCAGCATGACCGTGCCGGTGACAGGAGGACAGGCTGACCCCCACACAGACGCGCTGTAAGCTCATGACGTGGTTGCATCCACCGGAGCCTCCCACAGTACAGCCCGTTTGAAACACTGCTGCCCACCCTACAGCGATGCCAGTGCACCCATTTACACAGCCACACAGAGAATCAGATCCAGCTTCGCCGAGCAAAACAAAAACCGCAAAACACACTGAGATCCCCCCAGCCCTCCTGCATTTTTCAGTCAGACCCAGTCCCTGCTCTGGGTCATGGGTGAGCTCTGCAGCCGCGCTGGAACAACTGAGAGGGGCGTGCATGCGAGCGCAGGGTGGAAACACGGGATATGAATTCATCTTGTAAAAACACAGTTTAAGCCAGGTCCCCCTGCCAGAGACAGATTTATCTAGGCTTAGAGGAATTTATAAATGAGCACGTAAAACCTATCCACATAAGCCCTTTTGGAGACAAAGCTACATCCCATGCAGTACCGCATCATGTATCCAACAGGCATTTTCAGAGGATGGATAAATAACACCGTGTTCCAAAGATGCTGCCTCCCTGTCACTGGCAACATCTGCTGCCGCTGGACTGCAGAAGAGAGTCCCCTACAGAGTGCATGACACGAGCGACCTGCCGCAGGAGCGCCCGTGGCTGGTATCCCCAGGCTGCAATCCAGATTTTAGGTCCCAAAAGGGTGAATCGTGACACCACGCATCTCAAGAGAGGCAGCTGGCCATGGCCTGTCACCTGCGCCCACCGAACAGCCACCTGTGAGAAAAGACGCACATTGGGAGAGTTTCACTTGCAAAAGCCAATGCTCTGGTGTTCTACCGCACGCAACACGTGCATTCAAACAAAGCTTTGAATTCAAGGGAAAAAGTAGTTGCTAAAACACTTGTGTTATTAACAGGGTCCTGCCCATTTCTTTTATTCCATATCAGTTCCAAATACCCTGAATCCAATTTACTTCAACTTTAAAAAAAGATAAAATTTCCCATTTGTTTGCATTATTTTCACATTTTGTTTCATTCGTACATTCCCAACTGTTTAAATGAGCATGGATTTGAGAACAGTATTTCTTGAATCCTCATTTGCAAGGCAAAAAAAGTTCATGCCTGAAGAAAAAAAAATATATATATACACATCATTTTTATTAGAATACAAATGCCTCTCCATCTTTTCAAATGCTTGATTCCTGTTCCCCTGGGTTTTAACCCTTCTGCAGAGTTATTACAATGTGCTCGAACAGACCTTTTCCGCCGCTAGAGTGAGAAAACATTCAGATGTGAACTCTTGCTTTGAAACAGAAGAAAAAACCTGGCAGGCCTCTGCGGAATGTAGAAGCAGCCTCACGTGCAATAAATATCACGTGTGCAACAACTCAGCAGAGAAAAGTAGCAAGAGTCATTGGTTTGAGCAATTCTTGCAAAGAGAAATTTTGGAGAATAAAATAATCATGTATGAAACTCATGTGCACTGAAAAAATAATTTGAAATAGGTAACAGGGCTTGTTTTGTGCCTCCTGCCCCAGCAAACCTCACAATTACTTAGACAGGGAATGGTAATTTCTGCCTTTTACTAGTGGAGAAACAAAAAGGTATAATTCCTAGATGCATCTATGCATCTTTGTAATCCATATTCCACTTATTTTTACAAATTAGTTATTTGGAAAATTAGTATACACACACCTGAAATTTTAACAGGAGCAACTGCAAGCAAACCTAGTACTAACACATAGAAGATTTCAGCTCACTTAAAAGTTAAGTTGCAAAGCTTGATCTTTAGCTCTTTGGGTCTCTCAAAGCCAGCTTCTGGCACTACACCATGGTACACATCAAAAAAAGTCATCAAGATTTGGAAGCACATCCCAATCATGTTTATTTATGTGAAAACTGGTGCAAGTAGTCAAACTTGCACAAAATGTACGTTATCAACTCTCCCAGCTACCTTCTCCAGGTTTACATTTATTTCTATTTAACAGCCATTTTCTTCTCATTTAAGTATTTCATAAAAAGCCCCAAAACAAGAAGATTATATGATTCTAATACTGGGTTTCCTTGGGCTCTGACAACAGCGAGAGGAGCTCTGGCTCCCTGGCATTACAGCAGCACATAAATACAATGCAGGTGCTGCAAGAAAATTGACGCTGCTCATGAAACCTCCTCAGAGTGCACATCCTGCACCGTGTTTGGTACCATCACTGTACTTCTGTAGGAGGATGCATTTTATGTAAATCTAACAAAACGAACCAATTGTAGCAGTTGGAAAACAAAAGGAATTACAGCAGTGAGATTTTTTTGACGGCTTCTTAGCAAGACATCACGAACTGATGCAGTGCTGTGCTTACTGGAATCCCTGCCTGTTTGGTAAAAACTGTTTGCCTTAGAAAATTCCCTATTATGAGAATGCAAACTTCATAGCCTTCATTAAAAGTTGTATGACAGATACACACACATAAAGACACTATTTCCAGCTTCAGAGCTGCTAGCGTTTGGGCTTCTTTCTGCACTAAGTTTTTGCTGAGTATGTGGCCTTTTGTTAGCCCTTTCAGTGCTGTATCTTGAAATGCTGCAAATTAGTGGCAAACTTGACATTTCCATAGACGTGGAATTGCACAAGTAACATTTTTTAGAATTAAAAGTATTTTAGTTGTCAAACATATCTTTAAGAGAGATGATCAGCTCAGACATGTGTTAGTGAGCCTGGTGTAGATATTCCGGGATGAAACTCCATGAGCTGTGCAGGAGGTCTGACCAAGTATTCCCAGAGACTTTGCTCTGTAAAAGCTTAGTATGAAACTTCAGACTCAAGCAGAAGAAAAAAAACAGGCTATCCAAATTTTGCATCCAGATTATAATTTGAAGCTTACGCTCATCCTAGAACTGGCCCCACCTCTTTACTTTAATGTTGGTGCCAGAACTGCTGTCTTTCACCTGCATCACTCCCATGGAAAACTCCCATTGCCTACACTAAGGGACTCCAACCCGAGCTGTACAAACACACAATATAAAATGTTTTTTTCAAGTCATTTACAGCCTGAAGAGAAAATAAAACAAAGGGGGATAACAGACGAATGGTGAGGTTGACACACAGAAAGAATGGAAATAGAGAACAGAACACATGCAGCTTCACAGTACTATTATAAGCATGGTTAATTGGAATGAAGCCTGTGGATTGTAGCATTTATTTTGAGTTACATAAATAAAATACTGCAGCTTAAACAACTATTTCCTTACTCATTAGACTCAGGTATATATTAAGCCTTTATATATTAAAATGATGAGTAATTCTGCATGTATCACTCAGCAAAAACTCATGCATGCTGTATGACATGAAAGAAAAATAAAACAATAACCAAGTCAGGGAAAGATATTCAATGACTGAACATTAGAATTGGCAAGGACAACAACAATGAAGCAACCACTTCACTGACAGGTAAAGTTAATGCACAATACTGAGGAGGACATGGGCCAAACTACTTGAGCATCAGGAGAAGGCAGCAAAGCTGGGAAGAACAGGGTAATAGCAAATATTTGGGAAGACAGACACGCTTACTGCTTTCTGCTGAAGAGCAAACAGTGCTGCGAGCACCGCTTCGCAGGGAGCTCCGGCTGGCTGCTACCCTCTCCTCTGGTCTGCCGGCTCAACAGCAGGGGCTGTGCGGAAATGGTCCAGACAAAAGGGAATATAAGGTAAAAGCATGGAAGACAGAGAACCAGAAACATGTGGTTATCCGGCCAATGGTCGCTCTTTTTAAAATACTTGGCTCCCCAATATTACCCAAAAGCTGCCTGGACATCCGTCTATAAATCCAAGTATGCAGTACATTAAGCACCTGTGCAGTGTAGTAAAGCTGGCAAAGATGTAAAAGTTCAGGCACACGCTAATTGCAAAGTAGCAAGTATGGACAGACGTAATGCTTTTAAGGAAGTCAGATACCTTCTACAGAGGGAAAATTTCCAAGAGTCACAATGATATCTGGTTTGAATTTTTACTGTCTTGCAGTTTATTATAATAAATTGTGGTTAAGAAGAATTTGTGTAAAAATGGGAGCAGGTTACTGAGAAGTGAACTATTTCTCAATTCATGAAAGGAGCATGAAAATATTCTGCCTTATTTACATCTCCATTATGTTGAAACATCAAAGTAGACTGAGGGTAAATTGTTTCAAAGAAACTTCGCGATAAAGCACTTGGCAGATAAGTTCTGGAAAAACCTTGCTGTTGGGGCACTAACCAGCAGCAGAGGGCTCGAGGCAGGAGCTCCTTAAACTCTGCGGTAGTTCCTTCCTCAGACACCAAAACTCACAGCAGGTTTCTGACAGATTTGTAGCAGTGGGTGAAAGTCAGACAAGCGAAGTTGCTCCTATCTCTAACCACCCACCCTGTCCCCAGGCAAAGGTACCTAATTTGCACATGAATCAGCTCGGGAACTAATGCAGCTTTCCTCCCAGAAACCAGAATCTGTTTACCTTGGTATATGCCCAGGTAAAAGGCAGAGATTTCTGCATGCGAGCAAGTGGAAGAGCTTGCCCATTGCAGCCGCTCCTTGAAGCGCTGTCTTCAACTTCCACATCGTTCCCCATCGCAAGAGCCAGCCAACAGCACTAGGAAATCGCGCCAACAGACCGGAGCTTGAACCGCGTATGAACTGTACGAGCATACTCGCTACACCAGGTTCTGGCAGCACATCCTAAGGACAAATGCTCCTTGTTGCCATGTCCCACAACTCTGCATAAGGAAATCTCCAACTAAAGGACCATCTTTAGGCCTGAAGAGCAACGTAGTAAAATTTTAACCTTAAATTCAAAAGGATATTCTGTTATAGCACGAACTTTCTGTTGCACTGCTTCCAACATGACGCCTCCTGCTGAAATTGCTTCTATTTCAGTAATACTCACTTTGAATCTGCTCACATACCTATTCGCTGTTTATGTAACATCCAAACCATGTTATGCATTAACATTAATGTTTGATTTTAGCTTTAAACACACACCATGAAATTTACCCAAGAGTAGAAGAAATAAGAAGAAAATCTCTAACTAACAAGAACTGTGAACACCACAACTAAATGTAACAGCCAGTTACAAACACAACTCTATAGCCAAAGCCAACTCCCAAAACATCTGTTACCCCCAAAGCAACTTCCAGTGTTCTTCCGAAGCCAACCTGTTTGTATAGGCTATGAGCACAAAAGGACGTCCATCTCAATCGTGGTCTTGCTGAACTTTTACCGCAATTTCCACACCACACAAAAATTTAGCATTTACCAAAACCACCATCACAATTTTCCTATGTTCATTGCTATTTATAATCAAGATTTGTCATGAAGATTTATGCACGGATCAAATGCATCAATGATGCATTGATTCCACTGGCAGTTTGAGGAATGATGGCAAGACAGAGGATGATATTCCTGACAAATACTGAGCTTGGTATGGGAACCATGAATATCAGCAAGCTTTCAACCTTCACTTTATTATTTTCATCAGCTCTAATTTGGGAGCATTTTATTTTGGTCAAAGAGCTCATCTAGTAGAACAAGTCAAACTTTGTTGTTTCTTGCCCAGGGGATAGGTGTGTTTTTCAAATTATACTCTCACAGACTAGGAATAAAGAGGATACGTTGGGAAAAGAAAATCATGATGGAGCTGGGCTTCAATTTAGTTGGAGACAGGGGAAAAGAAAATACTGACAACGTATTAGCAGGTTTGGATTCTTTTTTTAATACAGTGAAGTATTAGAAAAAACATTCCAGCAAATACAGCTCTTAAAATATTTTTAATGCACCTTATTCTAACAAAATATACTATTTCATTACTCTTCATGCTTCACCCTCTAACCTTATGACCTTGTGCAAGCTCCTGAATAGCCTTTGTATTTTGTACATATATTTTCTATTTACAGAATCACTAAGGTTGGAAAGGACCTTCAAGATCATCAAGTCCAACCACTAATCCAGCGCCACCATGTTCCCTAAACCATGTCCTGAAGCACCACATCCACACGTTTTTTGAACACTTCCAGAGATGGCAACTCCACCCCCTCCCTGGGCAGCCTGTTCCAATGCTTGACCACTCTCTCGGTGAAGAAATTTTTCCTAATATCCAATCTAAACCTCCCCTGGCGCAACTTGAGGCCATTTCCTCTTGTCCTATCACTAGTTACTTGGGAGAAGAGGCCAACACCCTCCTCACCACAACCCCCTTTCAGGTAGCTGTAGAGAGCGATAAGGTCTCCCCTCAGCCTCCTCTTCTCCAGACTGAACAACCCCAGTGCCCTCAGCCGCTCCCCATAAGACTTGTGCTCCAGACCCCTCACCAGCTTCGTTGCCCTTCTCTGGACCCGCTCCAGCACCTCAGCATCCTTCTTGTAGTGAGGGGCCCAAAACTGAACACAGGATTCAAGGTGCGGCCTCACCAGTGCCGAGTACAGGGGCACAATCACTTCCCTACTCCTGCTGGCCACAGTCTGACTGATATAAACCAGGATGCTGTTGGCCTCCTTGGCCACCTGGGCACACTGCCGGCTCATGTTCAGCCGACTGTCAGCCAACATCCCCAGGTCCCTTTCTGCCGGGCAGCTCTCCAGCCACTCCTCCCCAAGCCTGTAGCGTTGCATGGGGTTGTTGTGGCCGAAGTGCAGGACCCGGCACTTGGCCTTATTAAACCTCATACAGTTGGCCTCTGCCCATCGATCCAGCCTGTCCAGATCCCTCTGCAGAGCCCTCCTGCCCTCCAGCAGATCAACACTCCCACCCAACTTGGTGTCATCTGCAAACGTACTGAGGGAGCACTTGATCTCCTCATCCAGACCATCAATAAAGATATTTAGCTAATATCTACTCTGAAAAAGGCAAATTGTATATTAGCTACCAAAATTTAATCCTCAGGCATTATTGGCGGAACTTTTTTTTTTTTTAATAATCCTGAAAATTTGTGGATACTGCAGTATTTCACATTTCAAGGAAAATCGCTGCAATTGAAGTGTCATTGGTAGTTTTGAGTAAATTAATTAGCGTTCATGAGAAGGCGCCTCCAGAGTTAATAGCTCTGGAGAAACTTGTCTACTTTTGTTCCATTTTGATCTGTAAAAACATCTGAATTTTTGTATTAGAAATGCAGATCCTGTCTAGCCTGGAAGATGAAGAGTTTGAAAATGGTGACACTGCAAGAGTAACAAAAAAAAAAAATCAAGAGTGCAGACACCAACACAACAGATGCCAGAAAGTTCTTGTAAAAACATCTGAGTTTCACAAAAACTAAACTAATACAGCAGGTAAGGAAACACTACTTCTTTCACCATTAAAACCCTGAAGTCTTACCACACAGCCTTCACAAAAAGGAAAATGATTGGAGCTGACATTTTTTGATACTGAGTGGTGGTGAGTAGAAGGAAAACAATAGTGTCTTTCAAACCCTACTTTTTCATCCCACAGCATAAGATTATTAAAAAATAAGCTGTAAGTGAACTAAAAAACTATCATTCTTTCAGTTAACAGAGTAGACACATCACCCATACCTATATGGCACTGCACTAGGTATAGGTGATGCAACTGTCCACACAGTACTACACTAGAATATAGCAAAGAGTCTGGAGTGGTTGCACCAGTTATTTTAGATATCTATCTATCTATATCTATCTATATATATATATGCTTCTGACCTCACTTCTGGGGACGGAGGGAAACCCACCAAACTACTTATTTTTAACTTACATTTACCTGTTGACGTAAGTATAAAGTTTGGGTTTTAAAGAGTTTTGACTTTTCCCTCTCCTGTAAGACTGTCAGAAGTCTGTAAATTTATCCTAACCATAGTGATGCCTTGGAAATATGAATGATGTGGCCACTTGGAATACGCCTGAGATCAAAGAGTTCATGTGCTACCAGAAACACCAAACTTCAATAACCTTCAGTTCCAAGCAATTTACACTTGAAGAGAATTACTTCTTTAAAAAAAAATTATTTTAAAAATTTAATTTGGGCCTCCCACAAGTTTTTAAATCATTTTGAAGAAATAAAGCAAAAGAAATAATTTGCCAGTTCACAGAAAACAGTACTTCATTCTTTTTGGTCAAGAGGCAAGTAAGGTTGTTTCACATAAATCACAGAAAGAGTCAGGGACATCTCTCTATGGCACACAGGAGGCACCAGGCCCTCATGGGATACTGTTTCTGAACTACCTAGAGGTATATTAGCAGGTGCTGAAATAGGCAGAAAAGTCTTACATTTCAGTTCTGGCCTGTCCTAACCCAAACATAAATAGATGGGAAGAAAAAAATTTATAACAACTCCTGGTACAGCCCTATAGTTAACTTTGTACTACCTTAGCTTGATGATGCTTTTCCTTTGCCTATCCTTTTTGGAGGCAAGGGCCAAAAACATGGAAAAAGAATTCAGATTCTACATAAAAGTCTGTATTATTTTCTTCCCAAATATAAGACTCCTAAATATTTAGTTAAAAAGTCTACAGACAAATACATAAGCAATTTGACTGCAGTTTATTTGAGCTCTACAACCATATGAGCTGCATCTCTGCACAGAATTTTTCTGTGGCTTCAGCTTGTCTATCGTCTGTTGCCTGGGAATTTAGCACCTCTGGGCAATATACAAATTCCTGGTCTTCAGTTAAAAAAAAAAGGGAGGCTCACTATCAAATGTATTAACATCAACTAATGGTGTTCTCTCTCTCAAAATTCTTCAGACTTCGCTTAAGCCTACACACAGTAAGTAGAGGCACATTTGTGCACTCATGCTCTTCCAAAAAAAATAACCACCTAGAACTTCTCCCAGTGGGTAACACCAATTTAAAAACAACTAGGAAAAGCTTTATAAACTACCAGCGAACAAAAGATGTTTCTAGTGTCGTGATGAAGCCAACACTGAAACAGCGGAGTTAGCAGGGCATTGTATTCCTCTTGAGCAGCTACTGCAAGCTTCACAATTTAATCACAATTGATTTCCGAGTTCAGGATCAAAGTGCCAGGCTGACAGACTTCTCCCAGCTAACAAACAGGTACAGTCACTTTGTCAGGGGGAAAGAAAAAAAAAAAGGGTGCAAGACTAATGTGAAAATTAAGAGTAAATTTCATTTCTGTGCTGGTTGCCTGCTAGGTACTAAGCCTGCGTGCACGTCCCCACCCCAGTGACTGCTACACATGTCCAAGTGCATCTTCAAGCGACCAGCTCGAGCCTCCACGCAGGGGCTGTCCCGGAGCCGAGCGCGCGCACACCGGCTGCCGCCCGGGCCCGTGGCAGCTACCGAGCAGCTGAGTACGGAGAGCTGCGACCTGCTCTTCACCTCGTTAGCTTAACGTTAACGCAGCCACCGCAGCGCCTATTACTTAAAATACGACAACAAAAACCAGAGTGGATTTTACGTAATATATCACAGGACATCAACGAAGGCAACTTAAGATTTCAGCCCTCTCTTAGACTAAACTCTTCACTGTGGTTTTCCAAAGCCCCGTTTATTCCGACAAGATTAAAAACCTGACAGCGAAATAAAACAAGTTCAGCAAACGCACAAGATGGGACATAGCACACACGATTCTTTGCTAGGTAATACCAGTTAATATAAAGTCTAAGAAGAGGAGAAAGTCTGACACGGGGCGACGAGCGTCAGCGGCGCGCTGCTGTGGCGGCCGCGAGCAGGGCTGCAGGGCTGCTGACTACCCGGCAGCCACGAGGTTACGGAGCAAAAGATGGAGGGGAAACCTGCAAACTGTCACCCTCGGATGCTCCCCTGGCGTGCAGTTTGCTACAGGAGTTAGGGAAACAACAGGGTTTTCTTGTTTCACCGTGACAAAGAGGCAAATCCAACTTCACCTGCTTAAACAAGTTTTAAATTCACCTGACAAGGGCAGGAGAATAAATTTAGAGCCACTGACTAAACAGTCATGAGGAAAGTCCCTTTTTAGTAAATGAAGAAAGTTTTTTAATTCAATTAGGCCTTCCACATGTAAGCAAATACAAAATTAAATGTGCTGTGGAAATGATGTTTTATTGGTGCTTTCCCCTCCAACCCTTCACACATCTCCAGCCACGTTACAGAGCACTTCTGTGTACCCAGCATTCACGTATTTCAGGCTGAATGAATGAAAGCAATGAATGCTGGAACTGCAGCAAGAACACGTCTCAGTCCTGCAAACAGGGAGATTCCAGCACTGACAAGGAATAACCCAGGTTAGGGACACTGCAGAGCAACCACGCGTCCCTCGCTTACGGAAGGTCCCAGTGCTGACGCGTCCCACCCGGGCCAGCATGGCTTGGCCAGCGCAGAACACCCAGCCCAGGCGCTGCCATGGCCCCCCGGCCCCGGGACCCGCCACGGCACCCCCGCCCCGGGACCCACGCG
>NW_010551280.1:0-21800 GCF_000687285.1 Phaethon lepturus | reverse complement strand
CCGCAACGCGGCGCTTCCCCCCCAGCCACTCGTCCTTCCTGCGTTTTGCATCTTTGCTCCCAGGTAAGTTCCCTTCGTTCCAGCCCACCAGTCAATGCTGTGAATCAGATGCTTAGTTTCCCCAATTTGGGAGAGAAAGAGACCCTATTCTTACCGCACCGTCTCCAGCTATCCTTCCTCTCCACCTTGTCATCCTCCCTCGCTCCCTGCCTGGGACACCCAGCTTGAGATCCAGCTACCCAGTTTCTGCTCTTACCTCAAATGCTTTCCCCACGTCAAGGTGGCCAGCAACGTCTAGGGCTGTTGGCTCTCCCCCCCGTTACCACGTCTGCCTTGCTGATATTTTATTTTTAAGAGAACCATATGAAAATCAGCATGACAATGAAGCAGGGCCAAGCCACTAATCAGTAACCATTCAAAATTAATTTCCCTAAAAACGTAAAATATAAACACTTGCACAGTAGGAAGAGGAACATAAGCTCTCCAAGACCAAAATGAAAAAACTATATATTTTTTTAAGTATGACATCACTGGGGCTCCGCTAGATTTTTAGAAGTGAGTAACTTCTTTTAAAAGTATCTTTTGGTTTGTTCAGATAAAAAATAAAAAGAAAGAGCATGAAAAAGAGAGAGAAACAAAAAGAGAGGAAAAAGTGGGGCTTTTCCACTGCAGAAATTATGCAGACACACATACCTGAGATAAAATACCAGCTACATGTATGCCTTAGAAACATTTAAAATCATAAAAATATTTTAGAAAACTTATTGGTTTAGACAACTTAAGATTTAATCCTGCAAAGGCTTATGCATTTGATTGACCATGCGAGCAGTTCCTTTTAGGTAGTGCAAGAAAAGATAAATTGTACATATTTGTAGAATCATGCCCTAATAATTGCATTAATTCCTAAAATACAAACAAGAATTCTAGAAACACATCAGAAAGGTTTCTTTGAAGCACTCTATCCATCCCAATTTTCAGTATTTGATATGACACTGAGAAGAAAAACCTCCAATAATTTAAAAGTACAAAAAATGCAAGATGCGGTGCATAGACTATTTCGTATCTTTTTCATCTGTGTCTGTAGATTTTTGTACAATCTTCTCCCAAAACTTAGCACTCCATCTACACCCATAGCTTCAGGCTTTTCTACATTTGTTTTTTCCCAGTTCACCAAGGCAGACATTCCAAACACCTTTTTCTAACTAGTTCCTTCTCAGTTCTGGCTATTTAGCTTTGAAGGGGCTGTAAAGTCATATCTTATAAAAGACCTTTATTCTTTACCACATATTGTTATGATCCTACATATTTATGTAGGAGTTTTATGATTTCAGAAATAACATAGGAAGATTTTAGTCTTCTGTTATCACAGCAATGTTGTGCAAAGAGTTTTTTTTCTCCTGCACAGTTCGTCTGTTTTCGACATATTTACATCCATGGGATTTCTGCTGGTATTCAGAGCTCCGAACAGTACTGTGACCACATTCAATCACAGCCATAAAACATGTGCTGGACCTAAATAAAATCAATATATCTAAAAATAGTGACATAAGTAGAAGACTCATATTTACCATTTGGTTCAGAATATTCTGCATCCATCATCAGGCATCAGCCGGGACAAAACGAAGCGTCTCGGAGCACCAGCAAATGGGCTGCTCCAACTGAATAGTATGGATGCAGTTTGACAATGAAAATACTTTTTAAAACAGAAAACAAGCAGGCAACAGCAAGCTGAATAGGGGGTGGAAAACACTAGTAAGCGCATTCTATAACACATGCAGCTGCAAATCACAACAGGCTATTCCACTGGTTTGTCAAGAGATCGTTACACATTAAAGCAACTTATAAACAGTAAGTACCATTTTGGCGACTCGTTAAGAATCGTTAACTTAGTCCACATTTATCAGAGATTTTGTCTCCATTCACTGGACACCAATCGGTGTCTAAAAGAGCCTGGCTTCCAAAACAAAATTACATCAACTCCTTATTAATAAATATCTTTCGAAACAAAACAGGAGTCAAAGTTTTCACAGTTTAAAAGGCACAAATTAAAAATAGTTTTAAATCAACTATAAATAAAACCTTAGTAGAGTGAAACAGCTATATTCCCAGCATTTGTACCAGGCAAAACGCCCGTGCAGACAGTTTGCTCCATATCACTTTTTCTGCAAGAGAAGAATCAATGTTGTCCATTTGCATTAGAACAGCCAGACAAAATCTCTGTGCGTGATAACTTGCTGTAGCTGGAAAGAATTTGCAATGAGTGCCTGAAAGTTTTCATAGCAACCCACACTGTCCCTGTGTGCATGAGGGATTAAAAAGGAGACGCTTCTTTTGCTCGCTGCCCAAAGCCATTGTCACACAGGGCACAATCCCAATGCCACACACCTTGAGCTTTGTCCAGGCCGAGCCCCAAACTTCCTCATCTTTCCTTGGGTGTTTTACTTATCTTCTTTCTCTTCCCTAAACACACCATCTTTCTTCCCCCCTCTCCTCCAGCTCCCCAGTTGACACCTGTAGTTCAGGTCATCCAAATTCTTGCATGGACACAGATATTTCTTGGGGTTGAGCTATATGAGTTTGGTTCCAATTTCTCTCTCTGTATTGTTTGGTATTTTTAGAAGTCATCTAAATGAAGGGCAGTTCTTACACTCTAAAGATAGAAGCAGATCAATGACTCCATACACATACATTATCTTTAACATACAAACACTATAGCTGAGTGACAAAAAATTATTTTAGATTTTGATGGTTTTAGGCAATACAAAACTCAAAACAAAGTTAAATAGGAAACTCGCAGCATAATAAATTGCTTCTGATATGAATCAGGAACTGGAAGCGTATATATATCAATACATTTTACAAAAACACATGCCTGACCAATGAAGTCAATGGGTTGCAAAGCCAATGGATAGGCCCCTTGGAAGACTGGAGTTTTTATTACTGCCCAAGATTCTTCAAAGGCTATACAGATTAAAAATGTAAATATAAAAAAAGACTACAGCAGCCTTCTAAAACTATTCTGGCTGATTCCTACAAGGGTATACAATAACACACAGGTAGACGCAAACGACGGCTACCACAGTGCCGTCCTACAATTCCTCAAGGGTCCAGAGAAAGTAGATTTCATTAGGAAATAAGAGCACTTCAGCTAACTGCAGTGCTTATTGCCATGCTAAGCTTTTCCAGAATAGATGGGAAAACTCCACTGTGTGCCCAATTCTCATTCAAGCTAGCTTAACTCAAGAACTATAAATATGTAGTAATGATATATACAGGGAACAGTTATCGCCAGGTATGCTTAAGCTAAGGAAAGCCCTTTCACAGCTGCATAGTGTAGGCAAAATGAAAGGAAAACTTCCGAGAATTACCTATACAGAGAATAAAATATATAAGTCTGCAGTGGACATCAGAAATCTTACTTTACAATACGTTATGAATGGGAAATGATTAAACATCAGGCAACATGATATCCCTGGAAAAAGACATGGCAACTGTTACTTACAAAGCAGAAGAATACCACAAAAAAGCGAGGCCATTACAGATTCAACAAAGATACAATTCAAATGGCTTATTACTGTTAAATATCACTAATATCTTCCATGCTTAGAGTAGAGTTTGTAGGATACGGTTAAAGCAAAAAGCCTTTCATCAGCATCAGTGAAAAATCAAAGCTAGCAGTATCATTTTTATTACCTCAAAAAAAAACAATTTGAAAAAAAACCATGATATTGTAGCCCTAGAGAACCGTTCACCATACTATCATCTGTAGACGTGTAGAGCGGTGGCTTTGAATTCTCTTATGACTGAGAAGGACAGGAATCAATTGCTCATCCTCCACCTTGTCTCAAGCAGTAGGAAAAGGTGAGCTACTCATCACGCTGTTGTGTTTGACAAAATACATCATGTACCCAAGACACACCTGTGGTACCCCACCGGGACGCAGGCAGGTACCCTGCCTGGGATACAGGGTATCCTGCTGACGCAGCAAAGTGAGGTCTTCCCAACAAGCAGAACCATTTCAGAAGCCCCTGAAAGGAACACAATCCTAAAATGCCTTTTCTATATTTCAGCAGCCTCTGTGGTTTTCTGGTCTCTCAATGGGATTGGTTTCTCTTTCTTTTTACCCCAGGTAAATGTCCTGTCACAGAATGGCACCCGCTGGGAGTGATGCAGGAGAGAAGGTGCCACCACGCACTGCCGGCCGCCGCCGCACCCCTCAGGGTGGACGAAAGGGAGGATGAAGAGTTACCCAAAGCGTGTGAAGCACTACAGGTCAAAAAGCAACAGAAAAAGCCTGACTCACTGGTGGCTGAGCTCGTTAAAAGAAAACAAAAATGAAGAGAAAAATAGAGGAAAAGGAAAATGCATCTCGTTTGAAATTGTATAACTAAACCTGACTCTAATACACATTTTCATTATCTAGATGAAGGAGACTTGCAGAAAGTAGATACAAATCTCCACATTAGGAAGTACTCAAATCACAAAAAATGCATGACTGTCCAAATTTCAGCCAGAATAAAAAAATCGGTTTATCTCATTTATAATCACATAACAGGTACTGCATCTTTCCTTTTTTGAATAACAGGCATCACTTACAAACCTTAATGCATTTCATTTGTAACATTGCTTCCTGTTCCTGATAGGGAAAGGAAAATTCATGAGGCAAATATTTAGCTCCAGGCAACAGGCCAGTATAGCAACAGAAAGTTTTACACTTGTGCCAAGATTTCTTGGTTTCCTTTTAAAATGAAAATCGTGACAATTATCTTGATGCTCTCTGATGAATCAGATCTGTCTATATGAAAAAAAAGACTTTTTTTTTGTTTCCAACAGGCTATTTTACAAGCTTATTCACTTTCTTTAAAAAAAAAAAAAGCAGCTTATGTACCAACTTAAAAGCTAATGTGCTTGCATGAAAACATTTGTAACCAGTCAAGCCACAGAGATTTTCAGTCGGTAAACCCAAAATGCCAATTGAAAGAGATACAGCATTTCAGTAATTTAGAGACAGTTTTCAAAAAATACAGTTATTGTCCACTTTGTTCAACATTTTCCAACACACATTATACATCTGACTGGCTTGTAGTGCTAATCTTTGACAATGTCAGCATTTCAAAAACCATCTCACCACAAATTGAAGCTTCAATTGAACTTGAAAAAAAAAAACCAAACAACAAAACACCCAGGTATTTCACATGCCATGCCCATGCTGGTTACTGCCACAATTCTAAATTCAAGGTTATTTTGCTGATTCTTTGTCTCATATGTGCTGGATTTGTTCTGGGGTCTTTTCAACACTACTCTCGTACTGACTGCTTTCCCACCAAGAGTGGAAAGTGTCAGTTGTTAGCTGATTTGCAGGTAGGAATATGAACTCTCCTCATTTTTAATCTCCTGTTTTAACTCTCTCCTCACACTGAACAGCAGTTTAAGAATGGCTAAGGTCATTCCAGCTTGCAAAAAAAACTAGCTCATCTCCAGAAGGCTTTCTGAAGATCCTATGATTTTTCAACTTACTAAGATTCAAGATCCTATGATTTTTCAACTTACTAAGATTCAAGAAACTAATCTGTTTCTAATGTGCATTTGTTCCCCTCGCTTTTGTAGCTCTTCCCCAGAAATCTCCTCCCGGCTCTCATGAACACACTTCTTGACCAGCAGCTGATTGCTCCCACTGGTAAAGCTGAATCCAAGAGTGCTGCAGGTACAAAAGTTCACAGCAGAAAACAGTGTCTACATTCAGGCAAGAATTTACCGTTTTCTGGACTTCTGCCTCTCCCTCCTTCTTCCCCTTGCTGGCAGAACGGCAAGTGCACTTTCTGCTCCCCTCTGAAGGAGCACGCAAGCAGATTTGCAACGAGCAAACTCTTGTTAAATGCACAGGGCTTAAATCCTATCATGCACAAACTCAATTCCTTTGGCAGTCAAATTTCAAATTACCAAAATTCACAACTGTCAGGCTGTGAGCAAAAAATAAAGTAAATAAACACAGACAATTTGACAGTAACCAGGGATGCCCTCACTGTCACAGAGCAGCTTCTCAGCTTTCAACCTGTCTCACTGCGTAGACACAACAGAACTCCTCCACCACCCTCTGCTTAAAACTGCAGAATCAGTTTTAATGTTTCTGCAGAAGCATTATTTTCAATATAGGAGGGAAGATTCTGAAACCAGATATTCTGCAGTTCTTCAACCTGTGCTTGTAAGCCTTTACAAGTCCATCCCTCAAGACAGAGCACAGTGCCCTTATTAAGTATTTCAAGTCCATTGCAAAAGGAAAATATGCAAAGCTCTTTTTCACACTAGACACCAAGACTACAGACCCACAGTAGGAAGTCAGGAGACCTACAAATGAAGTATAAAAACAGGACTTGTGGCACTGGATTCTGTGTTTCTCTCAGTCACTCCCTTTCTATGATCTCCAAACGTGAAATCTCCTGCCCTCAATAACACTGCGGTCAGACATGCTCATCCATACCATGCAAACACTGTTCACATGATCACATACTTGAGATACTCGAAGAAATTATGACAGTAACTAATTTTAATTGTTAGATCTTTATCTACAAGTCTGCTTTATTTTTCAATGCATCTGATATTAGTCCAATGATTGCAAAAATACCCGCTTCCTTTTTAGCGGAAAAGTGGCAACTGCTTGTAGTTAATGAAACTGAATGCTAGAAATGAAAACTTCAACTCTTTTCAGACTTGCTTGATGAGAATCGATCTCAAATCAGTTTTGCCCAACCAGAGCTTTTGACTACAGAGAAGAGGAGTCCTTGCGTTCTTCTAAGCACGCCCCATAGAAAACTCTTGTGGTAAAAACCACTGTTCTCCCTCCGAACATGCTTCATCTGGAGCTATACAGAATTGATGCCCAAAACCAAACTACCGGGGACTGTACACAGGGAGAAACATGAAAGAAAAACACACAGAATATAGTGTATTATTACTTCTGAAGTATTATATTATTTGTGGCTGAGTTCTATTTCTGTTAGCTTTTAAGTGGACTCATGTTATACAGTTAAGTATAATTTCTATATTTGACCTCCCCTGAGATCGCCTGTTACGATTTTATGGAGTTAGTGCATTTCATATAGCAGTGGAAAGTGGAGAAAACATCCTCGAGCAAAGACAAGCTGGATGATACTTCCACAGACACTGTACTGGAGAGAGCAGGGATTTTCTTCCCCTCCCTCCTCCCCCCATCACATTCGTTATTTTGTGGAAGAGATCCAACCTGTATTTCGGTATGGATATGCAAATCTTGGGGGGAAAAAAATGCATAGCTATTCCTCTCAAAATACACAGCAACCGTTACTGGGAAAGGGCAATGGGCAAGGTTGGGCACGCTAAAATAATTGCAATTATATTTCAATCTTTGGAAGTCAACCAGTCCTTCAGAAGGGTCAGGAAGCAAATGCTTCATCACGGATGGGTTATACTTTGGTTTTACTTTCTTCTGAATGGCCCTATCCAGCCTCAGGCATGACAAGAAACGAGGTGGGCAGCACAGAAACCCTCTGGTAGTGGGGAAGACATACCTGCGTACAGCAGAACATTTGACTTTTCTGAACTGCCACCTTCCAAGCCGAAACCCAAAATCTCTGAAGTATTCTCTGTAAGTGCCAGGTGTTGTACAGAGGAACACAGCCACTAATTCCCATGTTTACAAGCACTGTAGCTGACACACCCACACAGCCTTAAGCTGGCTCTGAGCTTCAGTTTGTCTCTCTCCACAAAGGCCATCTCATGACAGGTTTTCCACTTGTTTGTTTAAAAACAAACAAGAATACTCTTCTCTTCCTTCTCTCACTCTTTCTACTTACACCTGATCCCTGCTTTCATCTAGTACCCTTCCAGCACTCCCACGTGTCCCAGTGCTGGCCCCAGCCTCTCCTCCATCAACCATCACCTCTTCTTGCCACTTGACGCCTCCTTCCCCTTCAGACTTCCCGCCGCACCATCGGGCCCCTCTGCCCACACATCCCCACATCCCTGCCAACACTCCCGACCTGCCAGGTTTAGGGTCACAGGGGAAGCCGCCTGCATGGCCCCAAGTAAGACATGGGCTTCTGCTTTACTTTTTCTTCTGCAGTACCACACCGAAAACTCATTTGGGGCATGATGAGGTATGTAACAGCAAGAGAAGCAGCTGAAGCCCCAAGTTCAGCTGAATTCAGCACTCCTGATTAGAAGGGTGAGCCCCATCTTTCCCCAACATCCCACTTGTCATAATTTAACTCTTGCTCTCGGGCAGGCAACGGGAAGCGCAGGGCAGGATGAACCTCCTCCTCCTCCCAGCTTTGCCTTCAGCTGGCACAGAGAAACACGAGTCACATCACTGGCTGAGGAGGGATTATTAATGGCAACAAAACTAAAACAGGAACTGGAGAGATGCCTTGATTTCAACAGGAAGAACTGAACAAATGCGCTCTCCACTGGATTGTTCAGTGCTTCCGATTAGCTCACTTGAAATAAACCTCCTAGTAAATATAGGGAGACGGGAAGAGTTTATCCCTGTTTTGGGGCGGGATTAATGGCAGAGCTGGCATTAGGAGTCCAAGCCTTGTACGTCTACTCCAGTGCTCAACCAACTGGACAACGCTGTACATGCAAGCGTAAAATGGCTTTTGATGGCACGTTTCTCTGCTACTTACAAAATGCCCATCATTTTTACTTCTGTGGTATTCAGGAAAAGCTACAGAGAGGGTTAAAAGTGCCATGACAGAAAGGCAAGGTTAAAAGAAAAGCTTGAGACCCAAAACCAGAGCTCTTTGCATTTTTGGTTCTGCACTTGTGTACATAAGACTCTTCTTACACATTCAAAGACAAAATATTACTATGACTCTGAAACCTCTAACAGCCTTCCTTCTATGGTAGTGCTCACAGGCAACCAAGAAACGCACTTCACAAAAGCCAAGGGGCATGAGCAATCTGACCAACATGTAAGGATTAGAGCACTGGTTCACATCCAATACAGATCATTAACGGTCAAAACCACCACAACGCTAGCTAGCCAGCCACCTCAGCTTTTGCAGAGGCAACATTTGATCAGTTTGCTCACTGGTATTGTGACTATAATTACAGACTGGGTAGCCATAGTAAATTCACACTTGCGCAACTGATGCAAAAAGAGTTACTGTCCTTTGATGAAGCTGGTACCAAGAAGTTTTCCATGCCATGCTAAAATCCAAGAAATTCTGACTCAAACTATGTAACTGAGAAATTACAATCCGAGCACTCAGGATCCGTGTTAGGAATGACCAAGCATTAGGGAAAAGGAGAAGAGCTGCCATTAATTTTAAACGTTTCCTTTGAATAAACAGTTTTCTATTAGTGACATTGAAACAAAGTAAAAATTTTGTACAGTGTTTGGATTGTGGTTTGGGGCTGATCTTGAGAAAGGCCATCTTCTTGTGGGGAGACAAAGTTCCAAAAAGTGATCACAACACAAAACAGCCCAGATACAGAGCCCATGGAGTGGCACGAGCTTCACAATCACAAGACAGTTTCCCAAGTTGTTTAAGACTAGCCTGAGAAACAAACACATACAAAGAGGTGGAACCAGTTTAAAAAAGCAACTCTAATAAAAAGTAATTAAGCAATAACTGCACACTGGGCAATAAATAGCTACCCACCAATATGCCTACTAGTATGTCTACTAGTTATCATATACAGTGTTCTGAGCTGAACTGTATGTTACAGACATGCTTACAAACACAGTAAGGGGAAAGTGTGCTAGGCAGTAACAATCTCCCCACCTCAAGGGGAATTTCAAAATCAGGCCCCATCTACACCTCACACAGAGGAGAGCTAGTATTAAGGGGCATGCTTGTTATAATCTTAATGTGATCTGAACAGGAGAGCTTTTTGGGAAGCATCAATACTAAAGGCTACAGAATATGTAGCCTTTATACATAAATACACAGCCTAAATACAAAATACTACAGAACAAATGAAAACAGCACAGAGATGTGCAAGCAGGGGGAGAAATCAAGCAGGAAGAGGAAACTTGAGCTTAATGCAAAAGGAGATGAGACACCAATGAATGTAGGAAGAGCCAGGCTGAACATGGAGGAGCAGCTGTCCTCCTGTGCCGGCTCCTTGGGGAAGCAGGGTTATGGGGCAGCCCAAAAGCCCTGAGTTTCCAGCAAAACAGAACAGATCAAAAAAAAAAATGACAAGTGCAGACCTGCCTGTTTGGACATTTGCACTAGTTTCTGGTTGAATTAAACCCATCATTTGTGTTTAACTGTCTAGAATTTTTTTAAATTCCTTATTAAAGCAGCGTGCAAACAGGAAGGGGTAATATCCTGTCTTCTACATATTTAGTATCTGAGAGGCATCTGCTGTGCTCTGACCTCCAAACGAGCTGCTTTCTGCCACTGCAACATAAGTCACATACTGTTGTACCAGGCTGAGAAGTTCAGTGACTCAGGTTTTTCAAGACATTAAGAATTTTTAATTAGTGAGATGTAATGCAGACCAACATTGAGCAAAACTGGTTTAATTTGCATTTAATTACAGCAGTAGATCAAGCCACACAGGTCTGGCATCAATTTCAATAGGTGAAACTAATGAATACTCAAGGTGTGTGAGAGAAACAGGAATTTCAGCTAAACGAAAATTCCAGTCCCTACAGACGAAGACAAGAGATGGTGAGAGAGGGGGGAGGTATACTGTAGAGAAATACAGGAAGCAAAGTTTTCCATTTTGACATGCCAAAGATACTTAGCGATCTAGTTAAAGGAATTAGATTTATGAATGAGGTGGAATCAAGAACCCAGAACTGGATACACAGAATTTGGTATTAATAATAGTTGTATTATAATTATTAATAAAAGACATAAAAAAAAAATCACTGGACTAAAGCAGAAAAAAAATCCCAGAATACAGACCAAAACCCACATTAATCCAAACCAGCCAAGTGCTCTAACTCCCAGGCTACAAAGCCTAAGAGGCTTCTTTCCCGGTTTCTTCCTTTCTGGCCCCATGACCTTCACGTCAGCAGGAGGGATAGAAAGGGCTGCTGTTTCACACCAGCCCAGGAACTGAAGCTCGTGCATGCTGACTGCCTTCAGTCTGAAGAGACTGCTTCACAAAAAGCACCTATCATTGTCCTTAAGGAATTAAAAAAACAAAAACAAGGAGGGAGGTATCAACTGAGTTAGGCATTCAGGGTTAGCTTGCAAGGCAAGTTACTGGACAGCAAGTCCAGACTCTCAGGTCCAACATCCTCCCAAGGACACGGTTACTTATGTATGGTTTTATAGTAAGCAATGCCAGATAAAGAGCTCCTACCAGGTTCTTTTACATCTTCACATTTATCTCAACTTGGCTTATTTCTGTGATCACTTTGGTGCTGAGCTAGCATGCTGGAGAGAGGGCAGAAACTGTTAAGGTGGGCACTGCTGAAATGAACACACCATCATACCTTCAGCATGGACATTACTCCTAATTTAGTAAAACTGTGCATCATCCCCCTGCCAGAAAGTTCCCCCTTGGATCAGTAGGCTGAACTAGCCCTGCACCTTTGCTAGATCTGGCTCATGTCCAGCTCTTGCTGGACAGGTTACGCCAGGGCACAGCTTAGATGCTCCAACAGATAAAACTTACTGAAAAGACACAGAGGCCAGTTTGAAGCAAAAATCAGCATAGACTGAAGTACACCGTAGTTTTATGCAGAGCACCATTCCAACAGCTCAACACACACACTGTACGTGGCTACGTCACATCTTATCAGACAGGGAAGACCTGTTCATAAATTAGGGTGTGAAATAATTATTCCGTTTGGCAACAAGCAGCAACTGTACCCCTTATATTTTAAGCCAAAACAATAAGAGTTAAAATATAAAACCCTCTCACAATCACTGCACAAATTCTTTGCTACTGTTCTAAAAATCCCCAATCTCATAATTTTCACAAAATCACAGAATCATTAAGGTTGGAAAAGACCTTTAGGATCATCAAGTCCAACCATCAACCCAACACCAGGACATGGTTTAGTGGGCACTGTGAAATGCCACGTCTACACTTTTTTTGAATATTTCCAGAGATGGTGACTCCACCGCTTCCCTGGGCAGCCTGTTCCAATGCTTGACCACTCTCTCCATAAAGAAATTTTTCCTGATATCCAATCTAAACCTCCCCTGGCACAACTTGAGGCCATTTCCTCTCGTTCTATCGCTAGTTACTTGGGAGAAGAGACCAACACCCTCCTCACCACAACCCTCTTTCAGGTAGTTATAGAGAGTGATGAGGTCTCCTCTCAGCCACCTCTTCTCCAGACTGAACAACCCCAGTTCCCTCAGCTGCTCCTCGTAAGACTTGTGCTCCAGACCCCTCACCAGCTTCGTTGCCCTTCTCTGGACACGCTCCAGCACCTCAGCATCCTTCTTGTAGTGAGGGGCCCAAAACTGAACACAGGATTCAAGGTGCAGCCTCACCAGTGCCGAGTACAGGGGCACAATCACTTCCCTACTCCTGCTGGCCACACTATTTCTGATATGGGCCAGGACGCTGTTGGCCTTCTTGGCCCCCTGGGCACACTGCTGGCTCATGTTCAGCCGGCTGTCAATCAGCACCCCCAGGTCCTTTTCTGCCGGGCAAATTTTGTTAGGGTTTTTTGTTTGGTTGGTTTGGTTTTTTTTGTTAGATCCTTAGCTCAAGAGAAGTTGCTGACACCAGCAAAGCGACAACTCTCAAGCTTGCACCTGAGAGCAGTTGGTGCTACCTCCCACAGCCTTGCAATACAGACTCCAGCTTCTGTACCACTGGAGACCCTCTGTGCTCTCTGGGCCACTGCATTTCAGAACGTAAAGTGAAAAGCTGTCGCGAGAAAAGCTTGATAACACCATGGCTGGGGAAAAAAAAAAACCCAACAAAGAAGTACGACATCACAGGCAGAGGAAAAAAAAGCAAACCCAAGAATTTTCAAAGCTTTCTACTGATACATGCATAAACTGAAAATAATCAAAGCACCTGCAAGCAGCAGGCACAGACTTCATTTAACAGGTGATGAAAGACATTTATAATATTTGTATGAAGGCACAAAGCTTCCATGGCAGCAAAGAAACCAGAAATAGAACATTTGTTATCAATTCTGTGCTTTAAACCGATACCTCGCTGTTTTTCTCCCTCTCCTGTATTTTTCCTACTGGATTCTTTTTAAACAAGATATAATGTGTAACAGATGCTACAGCAGTGCAGTCCTCAACGAGTGGGTAATTAACAGATGAAAGTTCAGCAGTTGTTTCCAGTTACAGTCAGATGAGCTGTGCACTCCTCATCCCGTAAGTGAGGGAAGGGGTTGAGCAAGCCAACCTCCACCCCATTCCCCACGGTAAAATGGGACACAGTGGTACACGCGCAGCGGGACTTGCAGGTGTTGAGATACACCAAGTCAGGACCACTCAGGTCTTTTAGGTGTTGTCTCCAGGATTTCAGAGTTGCAAATACTTACAATACTAATTTCGCCAAAAGCTTAAGAACATTCACCAACTTTAGTAGAGTCGATGAAAAAAAAAAATCAGTATTAGACATCTGATATGGACCAGTGGGAGATACATATTACACAGATACAAGTTTTGACAAACAAACTGCAATGTACCTTTTCTATTGTAAATAAAGGTTGTGAGCAAATAACTTCTGAAGCTCTGCTGATCTTTAAAGCGTAATTTATTTCCTACAGTGCAAACAAACGGAACAGAACTACACGCAGGATATGGAGGAACTGCCATGTATGAATGAACACAATGTATGGCTTCAAATAGCCCTAACTCACTTTATTTGCTACTCCCACTACTCGAGAGCTGCAACAGTTTTCACTGCTGCTTAGCTAACCTTAGAAATATGCCAACTGGGGCTGTTTGCCATTTCTGCTTCAGGGTTTGGTTGTCAAAAACCTAAGTTGCAACCATAAAAACAAGCAAACAATACATAGAGCAAGGACAAGCTAGCCTAGTCTTCATAGTTATTCAGCTAAACTTTAATTATTGCAAGAGTAAAACTGAGTGCCTCAAAAGATGACAAAGGAATAGTGTTGATCCATGTGTGTAAATTAGAGTAATACTGTTATGGTTGAAAATATCACTATCATCATAAACACATGGTACCGAGACATTCACAGTTTCTGAAATAAACAAGCATTACTTTGGGGAATTACATTGCCCAGAACAGATCTCAGCTGGCAATAATGTGAATGACTCCATGTAGGAGAACAGGCCACACATGCTTACAGGTAGCAGTGGTCTGGAAAGGAGGTTAATAAAACTCAACCTGTGATTTCTGAATTACTTTTAAGCTAAAAATAATGTTTTAAAGTATTTTCTTTTGGGGGAGGCAGGGCTTGGGAGAAAGTACAGCATGCTTTATTTTAAGGACTGTGAGGAGAGCAGGAACAGTTTTAAAAACAAAAAAAAAACCCCACACAAAACAAAAAAAAAAACCCAACCACACACCAGAAAAGAAACCCTAAAAATATCACCACTATAGATCTGATCTTAAGACAATAAATGACTATCTAACAGTATTTAATAAAAATATGTTTTAGTTTAATGCATTTATAAACAGCCAAATATTTTTCTTCTCCCCTCCCAACCTATCAGCCCATAAGCTGAACAAAAATCCTGAAAATACACTCCTACCATTAACCACTCTACAGAGTTAACAACAGTTCAGTTCACTTTACTCAAAACCATTTATTAAAGAAAATACGAAGCCTTATATTTAAACACTTCAGTATTTATTATATCCTTTGGGAGCGGTTATGGAGAGTTGAACTACATACCAACTTACACCAAAATAACTAAATCTGTTTTCATTTCACACTTTGTGTTCATTCTCAGCAAATCTGCATGTGCACATTAAAATAAATGAATCAGATACTTTTTCAAAATGTTGCTACTGGCTTTGAAGAGGTGGAAAGAGGTACTGCCAACGCCAACTGGTCATAAAGTGATGGAGGGCTGGCCAACAAAGTACCAGAGCTGGCTCCAATTTGATGTTTTTCTCATCAAGTGCCACCGAAACCAGGAGCTGCTCTAACTCATGTTAACTGGCAGTAGCCCCAAATGGCAGCATTTGGCCACGCTTGCTCCAATGATTCCCCACATTTGCTCATCACGAGCTGCAAGGTGCCCCGCGCATGTCCTGTGCCACCTCCATGCCAGCCAGTGATTTTGCCTGTCCTTCTGTGGAGTCATGGTAGCCCCTGCTCTGCGTCATTGCTTCTTTTTTTGTGTGTATACGTACAGCAAGACATAAGAGCTAAAAGTAAATGACTTTTTAAATGAATGCAAATGTGGACTAATATCTCTTTCCTCAGCATAAAAAAAAAAAACACTCCACACGTGATTTTTCAGAGCTTATAAACTCCAGTGCTGTACATTTGCTTCCCTGAAATCCAAACCTGTTTTAACGTCCTGACTTAGAGCTCGAGACTGGTGGAACCACTACCACTTTATGGCTTGCATTTTCCTCCTCACTTCTTGGTACTCTCCCGCATATCTAACCAGCAGGTTCTGATACAGACCAAGTAAACCACTACAGCAAGAAGCTACTGATGACCAATGGAAGCATTTCAAAAGATCCATCTTCCCCTATGACAAGAAGGGCAGCCTTGAATGATTGAAGGCAGATGTGAGTATCCTTTTTTTAAAAAAGCAGCCCCAAAAAACCAACACAAAACACACAAAACTACTGCACTGCATTCTTACATTAGCAAAAACTGTCATCTTTTTATTTTTAATAATTATTCAAGCCCCATTACTACAGCATCCCAGTATCTCAAGGTCAGTGCTATGGCCCTCACTGGAAACAGAATTCTTACCCCAGTAAAATTTGGTGGTATTCTGTTTCTAGGGTCCACAGAATACCCACAAATCAGTCAGCTGTGCCTAATGCTGGTCATGTTAAGTCAGCTGAGCACAAACAGATTAGGTCTGATTTTATTTTTATTTGCACCAACACTAAGATCTTCCCAGCATCCCGAAGAAACCGGTCTAAGTGAAGCAAGAGTGGTCCCACCAGTAGCTTACTGGACAAGTCTGTCTGGACCACCAATTCTTGAGTGAAGGGCGAGGGGAGCTGCTATGACCAAGCACAGAGCTGCCACCGGCACAGTGTGGAAGGGCTGAACTTCTTCTGTCACAGCTGACCTGAAAGCCACCACTGCCATGTAAATGGGGCCGACAAGTGATGGACAAACCAAGCCCAACACAAGGGAACACGACCACGATAGTGCACAGAGAGAGACATGTCAGCAGCCTCATCATTAAAAGCTCTTTTTGAGGTAGGAGTATGAGCAACGCAGGCAAGATAATCACAGGCCCTCTGCCTATCTGGATTGGAGATCTCTTACTTGCATGTGTTCAAGTATGCTTTCCTTTACCACAACAAATGTTTTACTGTATTACCTTTAGGCCTAAGTAGAGAAACTGTTCATTTTACCTATTCTCTGCATGTGGCAGGCGCAGGGCTCCCAAGTCGACTCTGATCTCGGCGCTCTGGCACAAGAGGTAAGCCCCTCCTGCTTCCAACTGCCTCACAAAGGCTACACCCTTGCAACCTCCATTGTCAACCAAAACCAAAGAAAACTCCTAACTTTTTCTGTGATCTTCATGTATTAGTACAGGTATCGTGAACCTTCAAATTTAATTTGCTTTTTCTATACATACCTAAAGCTTCTACATGTTCAGCTTAGATATACTAAAGATTTTTTTTTAGTAAAGCCTTTACTTGTCAGTAAAGTAAAATTTTTTGTCCATTTCCAATTTCCGAGTTGCCAGCAAAAGCACACTGAAAAATTCAGGAATCCATGTAACCAAGAAAAAGCGTTAATCATCCTGCTAACAGCAAAGAATATCTTTACTGGGATACTCAGAAATAGCACCCTATCATGCAATCTGAAGTGGATTGTAGGAGATTTCCGCATGGGGCCATTGGAATTAGGCATACACCTTTCAGTTTGGTAATTTTCACTTCTCAGCCTTAATCTAATTTCTTTGAATACACTCAACTTTTGTTCTGCCAGAAACATAAGGAAAGATTTATAACAAAACCTCAAATTTTTAAAATCAGTGGGAGTTAAACTCAAGGCCCTAAAAAATTCTAGACCCTATCTTTATCTTAGGAGTGATGTAAAATATTTTTCCCATTAGCACTTCCAACATCTAACGTTTCAAAAGCCACTGCAGACATTTACGTCTACCATTCACAAACTTTTTATTGGGAATCCTTCAGAGATTCATATTACATAACTCAGCTGGGATAAGTATTTGAGAGCAGTTAGTCACTGGGGATATCACATACACATCTCATGTGAAATTTACTTAACCGAAGTCAAAAAGCATTTGAGTCTTTTCACAGAAATCTTCAGGCATACCTCATGAAGTAATCTGGTATGTATGGGTACCTTATAATCCTTTACCAATTTAAGTGATAAAAACATCCTCGATTTGTTTGCAAAGGGTTGTTACAATTAATCAAAGTGGGGATTATTGAGGAAGGCTTTCGAGGATTGCTGAAGCAAATGGAAAGTTTCCAGCCCAGGCACTAACCAACAGACTAGCGAGAAGGCTGCCAGCACAAGCCAGATTTGAAGCAGCAAGCATGAACCACGGCGTTGCAGAGAGTGTCTCTGGGCAAGCACAGAGCCGAGGAGGTGAGCAGGTAATCTAAGACGCCTTGGACCACTCCAGTATTGATCATTAGAGAAGGTACTTCTGTGGTGCACCAAAACTAAATGTTATAATGAGAAAAAAAATACTAATTTCATAGAATTCTGGGATGATAAGCAATACCTTCTATTTAAATGTCTATGGAATGTTACAGGGAATAATTTAATTATTTTCCTTTATCATTAAAGTCACCTTAATCATCACAATCAGCCCAAGTCTGCAAAATACCAGGCACTCCTACTCCCTTCCTCCTCAGATCTCATGGATAGGTTTGGCCACCAATGTCCTATTCATCAAAGCCAAACTGATCAAAGTGAAGTTCAACAGAAGGCAAGCCAATTCCAGTCAGATCAAGCTTGTGCAGCCTACAAACTGGAGAGCAGCTTAATCCACTGGGATATCCTATTTCACCAGGACTGAGATGCAGGCTCTGATACTAGCTTACTTGGACATGCCACTTGACCTTTCTGAATTTTCTTAGTCTTAACTGTAAATTGGGAATTCGGTTATCCTCAAAGCCCTTTTGACATCTATGAGCGAGAGTATCTTTTTGCTATAGCCACATCACGATGGTCACATCTATGCTGTGTCTCACTTCGAAACATCAGCCTTCAAAGAAGGGGTGTTGCTCTTCCATTTAAGGATTTTTTAAAATATTTTTTTGATGGTGGTGGTATTTTCTTACAGAGGTTTCCCAGTTCTTAGTGCATCAGTCCATTCTTCCGCATCCACAAATTCAGTAAGAGTATTTCCAGTTCCCAAAATAAAGATCTGTCTCCAAGACTTGCAGAGGAAGAAGATCTCCAGCCTTCAGGAAAGCCTTCGATCATATTAGAGGAGATCTTGCAAGCTTACAGTACAAGAGTGCTGGTCATTACTAGAGGTCTTACAGGGATGCTGGCAACCACAGGCACTCTAAGCATGGGTAGTACACATAAGATTTCACCCACAGCATTTTAAATTTTTCACTCCCCCCCCCCCCCGCCCAAAATTCCCAACAGCAAAACAAGTGACACTTTTACCCCTCCCCTTCATCCAGGTTTGTTTGGGTTTTTGTTTTGTTTTTTTCCCCCACATACAAACAAACACCCCCCAGCAACAGTAAGACAACACACATAAGAATCTAACTTGACTGCAAGACAGCTGCAGAGGACAGAACTTCATTATTTCAATGCAACGGATGCTAATTTTGTTTCTTTTCAGTCCATCCCTTTCCATTTGTGCCATCTGTTCTTGTAACCGCTTTACCTTTTCCATCCATGGAAAAGCAGATTAATTAATTAATTAGACACAAAGGAGACATCAACTGGATATGACAGCGCATGTAGCCACATTCCCCCACTTTCTCATCTCAGGACACCCCAGACCACTGGCAGAAGCCCAGCTGGGAGCCACAGTGCCAGCCCGACACGGCACTGCTTGCCCCACTACCGCTCTACCACAGTCCTGCTCTTACACCATACTGATTACTGAATATTAATAGCGCTTGATTAAAGCTCAAGGACAATCCCTAGTTTGGAGGAACTCTGTTTTCAAATTTCAGTATCACAAAATCTGGCTTCCAGAGCATTCCTGGATGTACCACTGTTCAGGCTGCTACTTCCACTGCTGGTAACTCCCTCTCCTCCCAAAACAATTCCCTCTCTATTCCTGTAGCATTTCAGTGAAGAAGAATGAGGGGTAATCTCAGCAAATTTGCCGAAACATGGACCTGCGATAGGCTAGAGCTACTGAAATAAATGGGGGAAAAGCTAGAGGGGGATAGGGTTCAGAAAGATTTTTTTATAAAAAGTAATTTTTAAAAATGTACTACAATCCACACACAAAGCAAGCTGTTTGTAGAGAGAAGATAAAAGGAATATAATAGCACTTCCTGTGTAAGAGGCAAAATGTTGATCTAGAATAGCTACCTAACCAGGAAACACTGGGGGATAACCCCCCACTAAAGAAAAAAAAACAACCCAAACAAAACAAACTTACCTACACACTCTTCACTTTTTCTCTCTTTCCTACATCTTTGCTGTTATAAACACACTCACAAAGCGCCAGCCTCAGCATTTTTAACTCCTGAAGCAAGCGGGCTCTTCCCTATGAAGACAGCACTTCGGTCTAACAACGGATTGAGCTCTGAGGATGTGATCGGGGGGAGGGAAACTTCAATATTACAACCCATCCATCAACCACTTCTATAAAGCTCTTTTGTTACGTGTTCATACTTAGCAACTCAAGGTCAAAACTGATGTTGGAAAATGCAAATCGTAAGTCAACCCAGTCTTTCACCCCTCTGTGTCTTCTTGACCTTAAACGCAAACAAGAAACAGACAAAAAGACATTTTAGCTACATGATCTACCTGTATAAAAATGTATATCAGGAAATATAATCAATATTAAAATGACTGTGGATTAGGTTTTTGATCTACACTACTAATGACACAGATTAGAATAACAAAATCAGAATATATGCATTTAGGATACAATCCCTTTACTACTTTGGTTTTCTTACAGTTTGGAAAAAGTTAATCAGTTGTTTTCACCTGGGGGGGGCTTTTTTGTTTTGGTTTTGGGTTTTTGGGTTTGTGTGGGGGTTTTTTTTGTTGGGTTTTTTTTTTTTTTGAGACACACAAGATTTGATTGAAAATACCACAGGGAAAACTAACTGGTTTAAAAAAACCCAACCTTTTCCTTTCTGGTAAAAAAACAAAGGAACACATCTCTATTAGCCTTTGGCTTTAAGAAGTCCTGGGTCAGATATGGGCAGCTCTAACAAAGAAGAAAAATAGTAGGTATTACAAATAAAAAGCAAGGGTTTCATTGCAGCAGAGAAAACAGGATGTATTCTACAGGCTATAACTATTCTCCTCAGAAACACAATAGGGGTTTAAAAAAAAAATCATTCATTATGCTCAAATACTTAAGGCCAGACTTTTCCATGAACCCCATTTTTGCATGGTTCCACCGAAGAAAGCAACAGAGGTGCCAAATACCTGAGATTACAAACTCATCCAGTGGATATTTCCCAGACGTGCTGTAACAAAAAAAAAAATATCAATTTACATGTACAATACAAAGATGGTGTAAGACAAGAGAACTCTGACACAAAACTGTGATCCAGTATTTAAATCTCTTAATTTTAGGATGATCTGGTAGTCCTTAGAACTGTCATCTCAAAACTTCTTAAAGCTTTATTCCAAGAGCTTACATATAACATCTTTCATATGAGAAAAGTACTGCCAAGAGCTTTAAATATAGCTTTATCAAATGCCAGTTTGGCTTCCTCCATGTGAATTTGGACACTTTAACAAGAGTTTATGAACTTTCATTGGAAAAAAAATGAATGTATAATAATAGTTTGCCATCTGTGTAAGTAATAGGTTATGTAAAATATCAGATAATCCTGCATTCTAACAAAAACATTTTAAAATAAGTTATTTCTCTCCAATAGCTTTTATTGAGCTCTTAAATCAAAAGTTTCATTTAAAGCACCATCACACATACAATGTCCTGGCAATTAACTAAGCCTAAAAGGGTGCTTACTTAGGGGAAGGATAGGAGAATGTGTTTAATTAGCAGCAACCCAGGATACCAAGAAACTACTTTATTTGATCAACTGCTGCTGTGGATGATGAAAAAGGTGTTTCCTGTAATTCTCACTGGAGTTCACTTGCTTGCCCCAAACAAGAGGAGGAACAGAACTATATGTTATCTTTTCTAACCTGCTTAATAAAGCTCCCATCGACAAGCAAAAAAAGGGTATTGTATTAACGTAACCTAGATCCTAGACAGTTTCCAAAAAACTAGCCAAGAATCTTTGTCAGAATTTCAAAAAAAGCAGCCACTGCTGAAATTCTTAAGCATGCGGAAGGGTTGTTCAGGACTCCTCCTGCAAACACTGAATGCTTTTCACTCTCTAAGAGACATTGCCAACAGTATCTGTAAGGTGTGACACGGGAAGCTGTTTCCACTATCTCCACTGGTGATAGCTTCCATCCTTCTGAGATCAAGTTTATTACCTTGCCTTTCAACAGAAGCAGTAGGTATTTCTATTGAGAGTATTAAAGCTCTTCCAAAGATGCACTGCAAGGTCAGAAGCCCTCAAATAATTATAATTAAAAAATAAAT
>NW_010551279.1:64396-75578 GCF_000687285.1 Phaethon lepturus | reverse complement strand
CGCAGCCCCCACCCCGGCTCCCGGCAGCCCAGCTGTCCGACAGGTTATTAAAAATGCCCTCCGCTTGTTGATGCAGACCCGCCTCTGTCAACCGATGCCAGTCTTGAACTCCCTTAATCCGCGTGAGGTGATCTAGTTTTGAGGGAGGCAGCTGTGGTGCGGCGGGGAGCGGGGCTCCCCCCCCGCCGGGGGCCCGGAGCCCGAGGGGTGTGCAGGTTTCGCCCGGAGTAAAGGCTTAAATAGCACCTTAGCGTGAGACATCTGGAGTCAGAATATATACCGTTCTATAAAAAAGGTGTAAGGGACTCTGCAAATAGAAGACGCCGTTCAGAGGGGGCAGGAGGAAGGCACAAATGAAGAACCGTGAAGCCGAGATGCTGCGTTTTGCAGTAACTTGACAGCTGAAAGGAGTGCTTCCCCCAGCACGAAGCCGAGGAGAACTTGTGACCCCACCTAAAAATGCGAAGTCTGCCCTTTCCTTCGGGATTGCTATCGATCTGTATCTTATTTTATGCATTACAGGATCAACAGTGAAGATTTTTTTAATCAAGTAAAATTAAGATTTCTTAATGCGTAGGGGCAGTCTTAAAAACAAAGACCATCTGGGGAAGAAAGCTTGCTTTATATGCATTACCTAAATGTGGTGGTTTTCTAATGGTGGCAAATGTTTTCAGAAAAACAAAACCCTACACGGAGGCCAGGTCCATCAGGAAATAGTTGGAAGGAGTCTGTTTAGCAAGGGGACAGGGTGGGATCAATACTGCAAATTTTTATTAATTTATTTCTAAGCCAGGCAAAAGTGGCAATGGTTCATGGACTACTGTGCTTCATTGTTCTGTGAAACTCTAGTCAGGAAGCTAGTCCTACTTCAGAAATGTAGCTTTAAACATTATTTAGATGAGCGAAGTGCTAGATAGAGTGAGACGAAACTCAATAAGGTACTCTCAAAGCTGGCCTTTTAAGGCATTACTGCAAGTCGGATATCCTAATTTTATTCAGATTTTATTCTAGCATTTCAATTGCTGATCATGCAAATGATAATAAACCTTTTTTCTGATTCTTTATGTTTTCAACACAAGGATTTCATAACACTGATTCTATTTTGAGCAAGTTTGTACAAGAACAAAGGCAAGCCACCTTCTGTAGCAAAGCAAGGCATATCCAACACTATGGCTCTTTCAGGTCTTGGGCATAACAAAAATGCTAGTCTTCAGAATATTCTTATGATTCATTTGCATCTTCCCCCTCAAAGGAATGGTGCTCGGATGTGGAAGGTGGACAGGCACAACTCCAAATGTAATGAATAAAACACGTTTTCTCAATTAAATAAAAATGAAGAGGATGTACATTATTTACTGTTACAGTAGAACCAACACATGACATGTTTTCATAATTCTTTGTCAGCTATGGCACTCAGTTCAATGGAGAAAAGGGCTTCTTGATATACCATAAGGAGCAAGGGTACTAAGATTACATATATTAACTCCCCCCATTAGTTTTTCTAATCCCAGTGTATAATTTTTATTAACCATTTAAAATACATTGGAGTACCTAAGTTGAGGCGGGGGGGAAGAATTAAAATTCACCCAGGACTAAAATTCATGGGAATCTGAATTAGCAGGTATTGGAAAACAAGCAGAGTGCTGCAAGGAGGGCTGGAAACCAGATGAATTGTATTCAGCTCCCAGTCTTGATATCATTGACTTGTGACATTACCTGGAGCAAGTCAGGTAGTCTTTCCATGTTTCAATCTGTGGCCTGTCAGTGACAGTAACATTGCAATAGGTTTGAACTTTAGAGAGAGAAAAGGTGAACTGCCAAATACATTAAAGAAATGCTCTTTGTGGTTCTGCATGAGTTTTAACATCATGTGCAACTAGCAGCAAACTCAATAGTTGCAGTTGCTGCCTACTAGAACATCTGACTACATGAAAGAGAACATTCTTTACTTAATCATGCTTATTGGGGCAAAACCAAAGAAACACCTATGGTAAATCAGGTACAAATTACTGCAGTTACTCAGACAGCTGTTTTATTATGAAATGGTTAAAAGATTTTGCTTGATAAAGCACCCCTAATATATATAAATAATTTTAATTCCTTTCTTTAAAATTTTAAGTGCATCTTTTGCAATAGGGGGAGCAATTGGGCACTAGTCATTTTCCTGAGGTACAGAGTCAGCTCCAGTTGCTCACATATTTTTGAAAAATGAGTAATTTTGGCAGATATGGTTTGCTGACTCTTCAGATAAAAATGCTTTGAACTCTAAAGGCTCAGCTATTCTTTGAGAATGTCACTGCTAGAACTATACCAGGATATCAGCACCTTTACTAAGCCGTGTACATTGAAATGACAAAAGCGGATATCAGCACAGCTGCACCTATGGAAGAGATTATGCTGATTCAGCCAGTTCAGCAAGGGGATGGGTTTTGGGGTTTCTTAAAATTCTGTGATCTTTGTCACCATGTTAGCAAGACTTTATGGCATAGACATAGCCTTAGTCCATATACATACTGGCTACTGTTGTCTTCCTTTCACCTGTGTATGTAAGGTATTCTGACTATATCAAATTTCAGGGACTTTTTGTTGCTAAAAAAGGTCCCACTGAGACTACTTTCCTGAGTATATGCTAATGGAAATTGCTCTGTCTGACCCACAATTTTTCAGAGAATAGCAGGCTAAAGAAATTTCTTGTAAAATCCAAAATAGCGGTAGTAGTATGCTGGGAATCAAAGGCTTAATGCTTTTGTAGCATGTATTAAAAAAACAGGTAAATGCTCAAGTACATAATTGAATAGTGTCGTATTTTTCAGGAAGACATGCTCAGATCCTGTGCATTAAAATTATGTTTTGTATTAGTTTAAATATGTAATTAATTGCTTTTTGGAAGGAATGCAAAGAATGATTTACATTTCCATGTGTAATCGTCATTGTTTAGGGAGAAGAAACAGCAGAATCATTCACCTAATAGCTCTGGGTCCTCTAAAGCAACCATCATAGAAAAGGCTAACTTTGCAAGCATCTAGGATGGGTCTGGTTTGATCTTTCTGGGCTTCACGACACCTCACACTGAAACAGAGGAGGGATAAATAGTGAGCAAGGTTGCATGTATTATCATTAAAACTCAGGACGTCTAAATAGTAACCAGGTTATAGCAGGAAATAGAAAGGTCTTTTCTAGTAGCAGGTGGCCCATTTCATCCTGAATCAGAAGCAAAGGCACAACCCATTGCAACGCTAGCAGTGCTGCAGAATTCAGTGGGCTGAATTTTAGAATGGGAGATGGGTGAAGGCCTTGAGTTTTTGCGATCAATAAAGATCACAAATGAGCTGCAGAGCAAAGGGAGTACTCAAATGGCAAAAAGTTTGCTTCAGCCCCCCGGCTGCTGCCATGCTGGAAGAAGGGCCACAGGCTGCAGGCTGAGCAGGGCAGCCACGATGAGCCTGAGACCATCAGACACAGAGATTGTAATCGCAGCAGGATGTTCTGGTAAGAGCAAGAACACTAGCTAACTTGGCTGAAATCAAGCCCAACTATTTTAGGCTTTGGTGTAATACGGATATGCATGAGAAGTAGGATGTGGAAATGTTGTGAAAGGCCACCATCGCAGCAAACAAAACCATTACTAACCTTGGTACTGAATAATGCTACAGTCTTGTCTTTTCTGCAGAAGTCATTTCAAAGCTTGTGTTTTTAGAGCTTGCAAAACTATCTGTTTAGTGTTAACTTTTCCCCCTTTGCTTTTCTCCTTTCACATCCCTGAAGTGAAACACTCCATAAAGGTTTGTACTTTGTGGAGTTTACCCTTTCGGACAGTGCAAATTCAATTTGGTTGGGACCATCGCATAAAGAACCTTACTGTTCAGTTTCTATGAACTAACTGAAGCACTTGAATAAAATCAATGCCTGCATGCGGTATTTTCTTGGTTCAGCAAGGCAGCCCACTTACATACACTAATTGGACTTGTGACAGGTAATTAAATGGCTTGTAAGGCCTTTAGGATGCTTGATTACATGAAAAGCACCACACTAATACATAGGAAATGAGGTGGCTAAGAACATTGTGTTTCTGTTGATTGGAGAGATCCTAAAACTCATGCACTTCACTGGAGCGACAGAAGAAAATAAAACCAAGACAAAGGACTATGAGCAGTGGTGACATAAAAAGGGAGCATAAAAAGAATAGGAGAATGTACTTAGAAACTGGGTTGCCTTGGTTATTTTAAGTCAATCATGCTTACACAGACTGTCAAGTCTTGACTGCTTCAGTATATCATTAAATAATGAACTTGTTCTTTGTGATCACAAAATTGATAAGACAGTCAAAATTATTCAGCAAGGGATAGGAGTTCTTCACAGAACTTACATATAATTAGACAGTGAACTGATACTCCAGGAGATACTAAGCACATACATGAACACATGACATATTTTGAACAATTCATGTTCAATTATCAGAGGCCTAACCACAGACCACACCATTATTACATTGACTTGTAGACACACAGCTTGACGTATGCAGTTGCTCACCCATAATTATGGGACTGAACAGGGATGTCATAAGAAATCTAAAATGCATGAACAGTCTTAGGGGTACTTGTCAAAATAGACATTGTTTTACAAAGCAGTTTGTGGGGTTAAACCACAACAGTAATGTTTTTTAAATAGTGGGATACAAAAATGCCTCCATTCCTTTCCTGCATGTTTGTGCAGACAGCAGCTTGCTCGCTGGGAGAGGGAGAGAAGCAGAGGAAGAGCCAGAATGCAAACAGGAAAGTATACTTTGTGGTGCCAACAGCATAAAGCCAGACAAAGGGAAAAAACTGAGGTTAAATGGAAGAGGTGCAACATGAACCTGCTTTTTCCTGTTCTTCACAAAAATCTTTTTTGCTTATAAACAACAACCCATTAAAAACAGCATGCCAAAAGAGAGAAGTCCACAGACAAGATAACATAGGTAGCACACTCTTATGGACAGCAACAGAGGACTCTCTTGTAGCATATTGGTGGTTTTAACACACACGCTGAGCTATAGATAGAAATATTTTGTGATAAGTGTATTATAGCTAGCCAAGACTTCAAACCAGCTCATCAGTCAAAATGGCACACTCATCCACGAAAAGCAGAAGTCACACAGACATTTTGTTCTTTTTGCTATTCTAACTGTAACACTTGTCCATTAAAAAAAAAAACCACCAAACAAAAACCCAAAAAGTTTTCAAAATTCTAATACTGTTAGATATACAAGACTATATCTTTCACTAGGATAAAAGAGGATATTTTTTGTCTATAAAAGAACATTGCTTCCAAAGGAGTTTGTAGCAGATAGAGGGGTAAAACAAGAAAAAAAGGTCACCAAAGGCTCTGATTTGAACCCTGAATCATTCTCCTCACACAGGGCTTTACTGAGAGGTCTTCTGGTTTAATCCAATTTGACATCAGTTTGACAAGACTCTGTTTACATTCCTCCCATACAGCTAATGGGAAATAAAACACAAACCATAGAAGGCAATGTTTCTGTCTGTCTACCAACATACCCCTTCTTCTAACAAATACTCCCTCACTTTTCATTCTCCACCCAAAATCTTTTATGGTAATAACCCAAATAGCTTCAGGGGCTCTTCATTAGCCACTCAGCCAGTACCAGGCTGCTTCTGAGCTCTGTCTGGGAATGAGCAACCCCCCGAAGTCCCAAGCCTGTGGGTTTTCATTGTCTGGACCAGAATGGGTTGCAGAAGGAATTTGGGTCTGATGCCAAAGGTGGCAAAAAGGCTTCTCGCTAAACACAGCTTGTAGTTGGTACATGCATTACTGAATGGCGGTGTAGGAAGGCTAGGCATTTCAGGCTCAAGCTGACTGGGTTTTTTTCAGAAATGAAGTAGCATAAGATGCTCTTGTAACTTGGGGGAATGTTCAGGAACGCGTACGCATTTCCCCTCCCTTGATATAGGTTGATACATATCATACAGAAGAACTCTTGGAAGACACAGTATTTTGGATCTGTAAAACGTTCATGACTGGCTCTCTGATGGGACCAGCTGGCAATCTAGGTTTTTGTGTACTTTATTTTGTATCTCAGTAGCCGTTTATTAAACGACTAAGGAGGTTAAAAGATTATTAAAAGATTAAAGAGAAAACATACGTGCGGGCTACCATACTTTCAATGAGATTGTGATTTTCCAAGCAGTGTAGGAATGTTAGATACAAGTAAAATGCCTCATTGCTGCCTGTAGTCTGTTTTAGGCAATTGCCCTTTTTTGGCATAGAGAGGAAAAGCAAAATCAGACCTGTACCATTGCAGATGATGAGCATGAGTGAGGCCTGGTTTAATTTTTCAGATGCAAAGTGGATGTGGAAGGATGTGTACTTAGGGGGAAAAAATCAAATAAATGAACAAGTTTTTTTCTTCTAAATTAAAAGAGTGCTAGGAAGTGAAACAAACTGTGGAACTTTATACTATCTCTTGCTGATGTTTGTCAGAATAATATCATACTTTACAGGGTGGTACCATTCCTGTGTTCAAAACTGATGTTTTTTCATGCTTGATAAGTCATCGAATGTTTATTTCTTCTCCTTATGCTACTCTACTGCTTTTCTCTGTGGCTCGTTACAGTTTGTTTCTTCTGGAGATAGAGCAATACAGTCCTCTGTTGTAAGCCACATACAGTGATAAGAGTATGTTTGGGATGAGTTTGGGAATTTTAGTCTACAGACAAGTTTTTTTTCCCTTGATAATAGATAAATGATGCTTTGAGACAGCTGTCAAATTGGGGAGAAAAGCAGTGATATGCTCCCGAGGCCTGTCTATAAAAAGATACCTGCTTTTTGGTCTTCAGCATGCCTTGTTCTACCTGGTTTTGGCTTCGCTTCTTTTAGGGAAGAAACAACAGATGGTAGTATTACCACATGCCTTTAGCAGTCCGCAAAAAGATATCACTAACAGTAAACGAGGCAGATCTGTGGATCCTCCCTTTTATTTTTTGTGCTCAGGAGACAGTTAACAATGTCAGCATTTAAGTGATTGTCAGTAGATGTGGGTTAACACCTTTCCTGGCTCTTCGTTGACCTTATTTCGATGAAGGACCGTGTACTTCACGAAGAGAGCACCTGGATACAGGATTACATGGGAGTTGAAGCACTGTTGTTTTTAACTCCTTATAGGTGGTCAGCATCAACTCCAGGAAAAAATATATAATTAGCCCTGATAATCCACTTCAAGATCAAAGTTTTAATTAAAATCCTAGTAGAGGTGAGATAGAGAATCTGTCTTGATGTAAAAATGTGCTTTATGGGAGTAGAAGCATCCCATAGACGTATTTACATTCCCTTTACTTTTCATTAGCATGCAAAGATTTTATTTGGCACTGTACGTAGACCAGTATTATTATTTATTTATGATATTTATAATATGATGCTATATCGCACAGACAGTATCTTCACAGAGTCAAGCTATACTGTTTGTGTTCTGACTCCTTTTGAGCTGTGGCTTTGCGGTGTTGGTGTGACCACAGAGAGTGCAGTGTGGAATGATAAGTAATCAGACGAACAGCTGAATATAGGCCAAGAAAATGCTGAAGGTTGTCGTGATATGAGCCAAATATGTGAATCCCTAAATATAGGCAAAGATGTCAATGTTTAGATTGAGAATGGATGAAGAGAGTTGTCCTGCTATTGCTCAGTGGAGTCTTCACTTCAGAACAGTAACATTAATTCCAGTCTTGTTTGTAAAATAGATACCCAGTCAACTGATGGTAAAGCGAAGTGTAAATGTAAGGTTATTATATGTACAACTGATTTGCTCTTGTAGTGTTATATACAGTAATGGCAAAAGTATACTTGCACTTTATTTGTACGTGACAGGGATACCTGTCTGTATGCTTATGTGTATGCATATATATAAGCATAGATACAAATACCATGTAGTCATGAATATACAAGTACATAGATAAAAGGTAGGTTCAGCGTAAACATAATGATCAAGGAGTTAAGCGTAACGTTCCTTATAAAAACAATGAAAACCTGGCATCCCTAATTTTGTGGTAAAAAGGGTTCCCACTTTTGTCTAAAAAGACTATAACAGTATATTATTCTGTGATTGCCTTGCTGATGATGGCTGCTTTTGGAAGAATAATGTTGTAGCTCTCCAGCTAATGGGACTAGAACAAAGCTGTGAAGACTGTAGTGAGCGAAAGTCTATGTTGCAGGTGGAGAGTGTTGCATAAAAATGTCCACAGGGTTATTGAGTTGGGTTATTCCCTTGACCTTTTGACACTGTAATCCTTAGCATATCCACACCAAGAATCCACGTATGCATCTTACAGAGGGCCGTTTGTTGGGTAGAACATTACAAGTCTAATACACCGCTGTACATTTGTGAGATTCCTCCAAGTGTGTGCAAACACATTGGGTTTGTAGTCAAACAGTTGGGTCCTTCCACAGGCAAAATCAGGCTGAAGAGGCCAAAAAGTAACAGGTCTTCTGAATATATTTGTATGTGTCATCAAGGAAAGTTTTAAGGCAGATGAAAAAAACCAGCCCTACCAGACTGTATCTTCAAATAAAGACAAACAGGAACTATACTGGAAATATACTTCAAAATATTGGTGAAATAAGTTTACTGTTAGTATGCTAACAGCCTAGCTTTAGACTGGTTTAAAACCTAACTTTTAAAATAGACAGCATTTTAGGCTTTTATGTAGCAGGGTAAAATGTGAAAAGAATATGTCCATGGTATTTTTGAGGATTAACAGTGCTTTGTTTTAGGAAAAGGTGTAATATTCTCACAAAAGTTTGCACATTTCAGAAGCTCTCCTGATACCTTCATCTCATTCCTGCCAAGATACTTGTAAACTTACAAAAAGTTAACGTGTTTTTTTTTTTAAATTCATTGGTTTTTCAAACAGAATAGTGTGCATTTTCAGTAAAAGCAAAGAGAGCCCCTCTGAATTTTGACAGTGTTTATATGCACACTGTCTAATGATATCCTCTTTCGGGGGTTTGCTTTTTTATTTAATGTAGGAAATAGGAAAAAACCATAAACTCCAGACAAAACTTTCTCATGAGAATGGTTCTCCTGAGGGTTTCTCACTGTGAAATCTTCTGCTTCACTTTTAGGTCAAGCACAAACCTCATTATATTTATAGAGTAAAGTCTGAAGGTCCCACCTTGTTTGACAGGCTGCATGACTCAGCACAAGAGCTCTGCATGTGTTTCTACAGTCCTAGTAGCTAATCTTCTCTCACATTTAAATTTTAAAAATTAAAATACTATTATTGTTTTTATTCATAAGAATTATTCATACTAATTTGTAAATCAAACCCCTTCTTTTCATGTTGCTTTACTTTTTAATTATGACATTTAGGCATTCTCCCCTGGGTACGGAGACACTGAAGCAGCACTGTTTGTTTTGGTTGCGTAGTATTGCACAGTTTATTGGAATCTACTATTACACTTTAGCATCTCTGAAATACTAGCACTTTTAGCAGGATGTTCATTAGGAACTAATACATTTACACAGATATTCCAGGTATGCCTAATCTTTCTAGTCTACAAGCCATACAGCAATCAGTGTCTTGTGGCAGAGTGCACAGGGTAGGGACCCCAGAGAGCCACCGACTACCTGCTTTCCTCAGCTGGGGATGCGAGTCCCCCCGTTGCCCCTGCTTCTGCACCCCCCAGTCCTGGGCAGAGGGTGTAGCCCCAGCGTGGGAGCTGAGCTGGAACTGTGCATCAGGATCACGTTAATCACGTGCGATAGATGACACGCACACACTCACACCCCCCTGACTGTATGTCACTTAGCGGGATGAAACACTTGCAACCTTACGTGAGGAACCTGTACATTAAACTCGTTACAGTAAATGATGGGGGATTTATGTCTTTGCTTACATAACCATTTCTCAGCCTGTAGTGTATATAGTACTGTGTTCCCTGAGATTGGCCAGTATTCAAAAATGTCAGTGCCCACACTTCCTCACATGGAAAAAAACAGGTAATCACATTGAAAGTAAGTAATGTGTGAGTTATTTCTATTTAATTTTAAATCAAAAGCACTGTAGCAGTACTGCACAAGCAGGCCTCTGGATTTTTTCTTTTCTTTCCAAAGGTTAGTTAGTGTTTGATGTAAAAAGCTTGGGAAACACTGATTCACATCAGGTACTTTTGTAAGAAAAAAATTAAGTGATGGGAAATCATATGAGAAGAACAAACAGAAGACCTTCCTGGCTTCTTGTGTAGTCTTTAGTAAAGTGTCTGAGTCTTACTACAAAGCATAAAAGACTGAGGCGAATTTCAGAATGTACCTTTTCAAAAATCAGGAGGTATAAATGTAAAGTCTAGCTTTCATTCAAGTATTAATTGAGTCTGTATTTTTGCCTTTGTAAATGGCTGATGTAAATCATTGTAGGCATAAGTTTTTACCAATTACATTTATAAGTATTTCAGTCATCTCAATATCTGACTGGGAGCACAGACATATATTTGTCATAAGTTGTCAACATATAGACTGTCGAAAGCTACCCTACCAGTGGTTTGAATCTGCTGTTTACAATGAAAAACCAGGGCCGAGTACTGATCATATTCCCTGTTGACAAAGCAGCAAGTTACCATATGTCAGCTGCTTCACTGCAACTGCTTATATGCCAGAAAGACAGTATTTAAAAAATATATGAGTTTTACCATAAAAGCTGATAAAAGATAAAGCCACAAGATGAACAGAACTGTAACATGAAATAAAGCATGGTAGCATGAAGCATACTCAGAGGGGTCTAACGCTGTTTCTATCCTTAATGATTTTTTCAGAATGGCAGAGACTCATGGTTTGATGGAGAGACTGGAGAAGGCAGTAACTCGACTTGAATCATTATTTTCAGATTCACACAGATCTGGTGGAATGGAATGTGATGCCATCAATGGAGTAAATGGAAGTAAGTCTGGTTTTCTGGAGTACCATGTCTCTGTTATTAAAAAATTGCAAGTAGAGCATGTGTTTGTCTTCTAAGAGGGAGTGCAATCCCACCCCTTATTAATTCCCTATCAAAAGAAAGTAGTATTTTAAAAAATGAATTTAGAAATGTCATGTGACAAGCTTAGTGTCGTGTAACAAGCTTAGCTGTATGCATAATTCTAAATTAATGTAGCCTAGAAAATTCAAGATTTGACTAGTCTGTTAAATATACTGTCC
>NW_010551279.1:29962-64365 GCF_000687285.1 Phaethon lepturus | reverse complement strand
ACTCTTTCCATGTTAGCATTTATATTGTGGTAGATAACTCACCAGATGAAAATGTCTGCTTGAGCCGAATTAGCAGAAGAAATGAGACATCCCCAAAATTTACAGCACAAATATTCCTAAAGAAGTCAGCAATATAAACACTGAGTTTATTTGCCAGCTCTCTGAATTTCACACTGCCAACCTACTTTATTTAATTGTTTAATATCCTTAATCAAATATGAGTTTGTTCATAAGCATTTGCTCACTAAGGGCTGCCACACATACATGGACACCTTGTGTTATCTCTAGAGCTCTCCCTTCTCAAGTGAACCTCTAAAGCACTACTGGAGGAGTGCTCTCCCCTACACTGGTGGAGAATACACCAAACAAGTCTATCTTCATTTATTCACATCATATCACCAAATCCTATTTTTTCACTCCTTCATTTTTTTTGTTGTTGCTGAAGTTTACGGGGTAGATAACGTTATAAATGTGGCAGTTAGTTAGAATGCTGATTGAATAGAGGTGCCCTTTCCTTTCTCAGAGCTTGTTTTTTTTTCACTCAGAACCCCAACATATATCCATTTATTAGCTTCATGTTCTTTGCTTTCTGTATCCCTTGTCCCTTTCCTGCGTTCTCCAGGGAAGAGCACATCCCAGCATGGCCTCAGTTGCTGTACAGAAGCTGCAGAACAAGCAAAGTTGCAGGCAGCTTCCTTACTGATGCAGAAGCAAGTCAGTGTACGTCAGCTGCTTTATTGTGCCTGTATGCCGGCCCTTGCCCAAAGACACATGTGAGGGACCTTCCCCACAGTCATGTGTGCCGTGGGTCTACATGCTGGCAGCTGCTGGGGAGCAGCTGCCCAAAAGCAGCGTGTTTCTGTGGCAGGGAGGGAGCGTCTTCCAGCAGGCATCCACAGCAGGCGCGTCAGCGTCACTGTAAGCTTCGGTAATAACGTGCGTATAGTCCAGAGAAAACCTAGACAGCAAGTAAGCCGCAGGAAAGTCATGGAGGAACACGATCCGTGTACAAACTGACAAATCAATCAATCACCACCACATTTTTAAAAAATACGGGATTCAGTTCTATAATGAACCCATTTAGGTTAACCTCTATATTAATCCGGAGCTCAGTATTGCAGAATCAGGGCTGCTTTCAGAAGAGGAGGTGAACTCGCCATGTGAGGTACTCCCGTGAAAACTGCTATATCCTTGGCCTAACTGAGAGCTCAGTCAGGCGAAAAGATGCATCCCCCAGGGAAGCAGAGCCTTAAAACCCCAGCAGATCCCCAGAAGAAACCAACTGACAAACCTTGTGGGAGTGAGACTGTAAAACACACCCACTGGGAGACTGCAGTAAGAAGCTGAGATGAGCGGCACCATGGGGCGCTTGCCAGCCTGCACCACCTCTTCCAGGCAGAGCTGCCTCACGTGGGGACTCGGGAATTAGCTTTTGCTGGTGCAGTTAGGAAAGACTCTACCAGTTCTTCAGTTTGGGCGACTTATACGCATGTAAGTGCCACAAACATCTTTCTGTATGTCTGTGTTTCTGTGCTTCTGCAGAGGTTCACATAATCTCCACAGCAATTGCAGAGTTGACAGTCTTGACAGAACAGGTCTCTCTTTCTTCTTTAAAACTGACACTCAGCCAGAGTGTGATCTTTTTAAGTCTCTAGTGGAAATGGAGATACATTGCTTGCTTCTACCATGACCCCCTCTCCTAAAAGACCACCCCATAATTAGAATTACTATGAAAAATAACCTTGACTTTTCAATTAATACTTTTTCAGAAACAACAAAATAATGAGGAGGATGGGAGAACTCTGCTGTTTTCCTAAATGGCATTACAACAGCAGGATTGCAAACAAGTCATTCAATTGCTCTGCACGGCCCACAGCAAATTCTCGTAAATGCTTCTGGGAGTTAGCTGTATTGAATAGTAAAAAATAGCATAGTTGCTTTCTAGTTTTGCATAGGACAGTTGCCATTTGGTGAACCGCTATTTAAAACTCTGCTCTAAAGTAAAAGGTTAAATGATTCTCTTGGAGACATACACAGATTTTTACAAAGAACATAAACAGACTTTGGAAAGCATCTCCATGACTAAAACCTTTTGTACACTAAGTCATTTGAGGGGTTTACACACAAACACTTAATATGGAAGAAAGCCCAGAAATTCCTCAGAATTGAAGGTGAGTGACACCAAGAAAACAAAAGGAGCCTTGAAATCCCGCCTAACTGACTAACTACATTTTTTTTTCCACACAGGCCATTGCAAACTCCCATTGCCAGAGCCTTTCTTTTTTTCTGTCAAGGAGCCATATGACTCTTGTGGAATAAAGAGGGCTTTCAAGATTATGAATTTGGACACAATTGTCATATAGTGCCAAAAGGTTAAAGCAAACTCTCTGGGGAAGGCCTGGTACCTCTTCAGAGCAACTTTCAGGATTCATTAATGAGGGAGAGAGGCTGGGAAGAATTTTAACCTTGGTCTCTCAGATCCTAGAGAATGCCATAAATTCACATGTGCATCACTCATGCTGGACCTGGCTAAGGTTCTGGGGCATAGACAAGACATGAGGATATGTCAGAGAGTAAAGGGAGGGCTAGAAAGCATCCAAGGAAACATTACTTTTGCTGTTTTAAAAGGTACCACATAAAGCCATTTAGAAGCCAGGTGCGTAAGAAAGAGTCTGATCTGCATTTTCTGATGTCCACTTATCAGGAAACTCCTCTGTATACCATATAGAAAATAGCATTTTATTCCTCTGTTAGAATGTATAGCATGTATATAGTCAATGGGATATGCCATCTAGAAGACTTGTTTGAGCTTTCTTTATCCAATGATGGTTTCGCAAGGTTGGACAACAAAATAAGGATATTACAAAGCCACATCTCGCTGCATAAATCCACTGTCAACAGATGCTAAAGACTATCTTACTAGAAATTGAATCTTTTGTTATTAAAAGCCACCAAACAATACAAAGATCTTCAGAAATGGGTGGGTCATATAAAAATAGTTGTTCAGTACAGTGCAGATTCTTTTTAGGGGGTAATGCTTGTTTTACATACAAGTAGAATTTTGTTAAGACAATCATGCTTTATCAGGCCACTAGGCCTTTGAAGGGCTGAGAAATGTTTATTTTAGCACCTGTTATTTTAAGACAAAAGAGGCTTCCCACTACATTACACAGAGTAAATTCTCTTCAAGTTTCTAGCCAAGTTCTACCAAGAGCAGGTTTTTCTTTTTCCTTTCTAGCTAGGAAAAAATCATTATACAATCTTTTTCACTGATTTCACAAATCAATGAGTATGGCAGAAATCAGCTTACAGCAGCTTCCCCTGTTTCTATGGTATTTGTCCTCCATCTGCTACAAAGGAATGTCCTATGCATTATGTACTATATGAACCTATTATAATGGAATGTTCTTCTTCTACAGGCATAGCACCATATGTTGAGGCCTTTGATAGGCTGCTGAACGGAAGTGTCGCTGAGTTTCTCAGGTACAGCAAGATTCTTGAAGGTGACGTGAAGACACATGTGAGTATTTACTCAAATTTTCTCCCCATGACATAAGTGTACGAGTCTTGGAATCTGTGTGCTCAGCCTTGATTGCTGAGTAGAGGAGAATCTTCATAGCAGTACTCTGAATTATTAGTTCTTGTAGTAATGACCTGGCATAACACACTGAGGACAGTTGGTTGGTTCAGGAAGGGCAAAAGGCTGTATGGATTCATAAGAAGACACTACTCTTCTACATTACCAAACGTTGAAGAGCATAGTATGCAAAATATATAAATATTCTCAGTCACAAGCAATTTGAATTGTCCTGTTGGCTGCTAAGCGCTTTGCACAACAGGAACACAATTAAGACTAAGAGTCAATAGACCAAGAGTAGCAAACAATAGGTGGGTCTGAGCAGTGGGAACTTCTTGTGGTTGTCTTCTAAGCATGTGTATTATCATTCCAATTAATGTAGAGATTTTGTTCTTTTGACTGTGTGTTTTTATTTACTCACAGCTCTCTCATTTGGAACAACATAGCAAACAAAATGAGTATGTCAGGCATTTAAATGACCCTTTTTTACCACATATGTCATAGCAAGAAAGTACTATGCTAGTATTTTCCTTATGAAATTACTTTGTAACCTTATAATATCTTGTGATCAGAGCTTGTTTGTTTCATTTTATTTTTTAAGCCTGTCTTCTGTAAAACTGGTGGTGATAGAATGACAAAGGATGGACTCACCAACAGCTGACCAATAGAGATTTTGAAAAAAAACCCCAAAAAACCCACAAAAGAACCAGGGTCAGTTTGAGCTGGATCTGGAGTGGGAAGCTTTTGACTTTTCCTAGTAGAACCATGCCACCAGGCCTTTCTCCATGTGTACATTTCCCGATTCATTGCAGCTGCTGCTCTACATAACAAACACTGTGGCCAGAGAAACATGCAGTCCTGCAAGCTACTGGGATTTATGCTGCAAGGCCAGCATAAATATTTTGCAAGACAGCCAAAGTAACCAGTCTATTAACAGAGCAAGAGCTTTGGGATTATTCTGTGAACTGTGTTTTCTCTGTGGTGTTACATGTTCTTGTTGGTAGGGTAGAGTTTCTGACCTAGTTTGGCCTAGAAAACTGGAGGGAGTAAGGAGATCAGGCAATTCTAGGGGATCTTTGTGTTCCTAAGGAAATTTTCCTTTTTATTTGGAAAAGCCCTTTCACCTTAACAGTTATACTATAAATTACTATATACATACTTTTTTCTTAAAAGAAATTAGGGAAAAAATAATAAGGAGGGGGAGGGAATTGTCTACCTAACTGAGCAGAGAATTGCTCCCTGGAAAAGATCTGTTCTAGGTTTGGTCCTTATATTCATTAGACACCATTATTTTGCAGCTGATTTCTCAACAGTCTAGATCTGAGAGATACAGAAATAGCCTTAGTATCAACACTAAGCAGGGAAAAAAAAGGCATTTAACATTCTAAATTACTAAAACCTTTTTAATATACATTATCTGTAAATGTTTAAATCAGTAAGTGTATTGATTTATACATTTGTCACTATTTGACACTCATCATTGAGTCCATATAAAATATTATTAATAATTTATCTGCCAAGTCTGTGGATAGTCTCTAGCATATTGTTGATAGTGTAATGCAAACTGTGATAGGGAGTATTTGTTAGGACTATGAGATTAGACATAAACAACTTTCCCTTACATAAAGAAACTGGTGATTCTGACTGCAGCCTATTACATATTCTGAAATCCTAGATTCTGAATTTACAACATGAAGCAGACTGTGGTTGCCTTATGCTCATGCTTATCACTGAAGCAACATCTGTGCTTTACCTTAACAAGTGGAACAAGGAGTATTTTTCTTCTGGGTGTCTTATAGACCATGTGTCCTCAGCATTATACTTGCAGCTGCTGTCTCTTTCACATAATGAGCTGAAGGGAAGATTGTATTTTATTTCAAAAAACACCTGTTGCCTAGAAAAACCTCACATACCTGACTGACCAGAATGGTAACATGAGAGAAAAGAGAGACTTCATATTATGCTAAAGAAATGAGGGATTTAACATCATGTGTTTCATACTGATTGCTGTAAGGATTGTGTGGTTTGTGTTTCTGGTGAAAAGAAGAATACAGCCATAACTAATATCTAACATATTCCTATGTTTTCGGCATACTGTACTCTAAATATTCTATTGAAAGAGAGCAAAATAAAAAAGAGAACTTATAGCTAGCTCCTGGATAGTGCTCTCATCCACAGCAGCATGGTGGATTTTATGAAGATTAGTTTATCAAAGAAGAGTTCTGCTTAGTCTCAATCTTGAGAGCAGCATATTTCTCGTTCAAATTACAGTACAATGCAGTGGTGAGTCTCTGAGGTCAACTGCATTAGCGAAACTAACCACTTTTTAAAAGACAGACCGAGAGAATGGCTAGGGTTTTTACTTAAGTCTATTTCAAACAAATTATTCTAAATGTCTAAGATGAGATCCTTTTCCTGTCCTCTCACTGGAATAAAAATCTGGTGATTATATGGATAATCTATGAAATACGAAGTCCCCTACAGGCACAGATTTTATGAAACCACTTTTGGCTGTCCATGTCATAACTATAGAGCATGTGAAGTCAGTAAAAGAGTGAGTATGGCCAGGACTGCTACCAACCAGCTGTCTTTGGCCTGACATACCAGTGTCTTGGAGGCTGTCACGAACTGTTACAGGTTGTTACAGCCCTGAAGCTGACTCACCATATGTGCCAACACTGAACCATTCTTCTGTCAGAATAAAGGAAATTCAAAAGCAGTATAAAATAGACTGTGGGTCTATGTGTAGGCTTCTCTTACGTTAAGAGAAGTTCTTAGTTCTTAAGTTCTCTTACGCCCAGCAGATAGCATAGCACTGGCTGATTGCTGGATCACAGAGACCCGAGTCCCATTGCTGTTTGGCCAGATGCATCCACCACTACAGAAAATGTGCTGAGAATGACAAAGAGCTGCCTGTGGAAGACATGGGCTGCCTGTGGAAGACACGGTCTGCCTTCATATTGTGTCCCAGTGAGGAAGCTGGTCAAGCAGGTTTGATGGGCTCTTCACCCTGTCATAACAAGGCAATCAAGATTTTAGAAGGCCAAGAAGCATGTTTTTGTAATGTGTTTATTGAGCTTCTTCACATTGTTTTTGTTTGTGTGATATGTCAAGTGGTGGAATACTTTGGCTTGAGTTTGAATAATGTACCAGATGAGACATAATGATAAGAAGAGAATGTACTAGTTCTACAAGAGAAGGACAGATAACATAAAATTTCCATATTTTAGTGTTTTATGTGGCACAGAGCAGAGCAGAATTACAGCCTTCCTGTCAAGCACATAAACTAATACTTGCGTTTTTTTAATTGTTTATTTATAAAAATCTTTTAACCTCCCAACCCCACCAGTTGAAAGAACAGATTGAGTGATTCAGTTATGTTCCCTCTTCTCTCACCCAAGCTATTTAGCTTGGAAAAGAAAACTGTAGAAATATGGATGCATTTTCCCTCCTCTCTTCCATCAACTCCCAGCTGCTGAAATGCAGAGCTCAGAAAGACAACCAACTACATTGTGGGTTTCCAGCATTCAGAAATAAATAGGCTGTTGGTTAGCTTGCTTATTGGGAGAGAGTCTAGATACAGCTCATTATATGTATGACTACTCAAACAAGATAGCATGAAGCAGCAATTCACAGCACATTCTCTGATCTACGGGGGTTCTCTGTGTGCATGCACTGATTTGTTATCATCATGAGCAGGAGAAGCAATGTTCACCCCACATTGTTCGTATGCACGTACCCACAGAGTTTCTTTTCCTTATCTATTACATGAAAGCAATGGCATTCTCCTCTCCTCCTTCCAGGCATAGTCCATGCAAATATAGACAGACAACTGAAAACAGGAGTTACCTTTTTTGAGGCGTATATGCACTTTCCAAAGTGCAACTCTGTTTTGACCTATCAGTGAAGTTAAAAAATCCTAGCTTCCTCATTTTTTCCAAAGAGTATTTATTACACATGAAATAATAGTTGTAGCTTGCCTTGTGAGAGGTGCTGAAGAATTAGTCAATGACTTTCATAGGCCTGAACTTTGAACAGGAAGTGCTGCTGTCTGTGATACACCAAAAAACACTTTCGCACTTTATCTTACCTAATCTAAACACAGACTATCAAACCCATTATTTGACTGATTCCTCATTAACAAGGCAATTTGCTTACAGGGCAACAGAATGCACAAGTGTACTCTGCCGTTCATCTTTTGTGCCCCGAGGCTGTACGGGTTTAGGCATTGTGTTGAAAGTTGAATTAGTGCTCAGAGAGGAGGATGATGTCAACATGCCTGAAGAGAAGCTTGCTGTCAGGCTGCCTTTGCATTTCTGTGATAGATATTTTCTGCCACGTGAAATAAACACCAAACCAAGTAGCTACCACAGGACTGGGAAAACCAGAATACACAAAAAAGAATAAAAAGACAAAATTTTTACAGCATACAAAATGCACATAGCTGAAAGAAAGAGACTAAGTGTAGAAAACAGTACTGCTAGCCACCAAAAGTGAAAAAAACCCCAAATAGTCATCACCAAAAAAACCAACCTTGGAAATCTACCAATATTAAAGTTGATTTTGTAATGCTAATTCAGCTATATTTCTCACCCTGTATGTGTACTACAAGATACTTCATAACATAAGCAATAAAGCATGTTCACCTTAGTATGAGAATAAGGATGGAAACGCAATATACACAATGTAGCCAAGTGGCTAATCCAGGAAAAGTGTAATTTTTAGGAGCTTTTACAACTTTTGATGGGATCTGGCTTTCCAAACAAGCAGGATTTATTGGGTCAGGTGCAGTGGTGTGCAGACATCATTGCACCTGTCTGACTGTAAGACACCTGGTTGGGAATAAAGATGGCTCCTGAGCATGAAGAACCTGTCCATTGCGGGTCTAGACCAACACCCCCTAAAGAGTGGGAGTTTTTAATTAATTTTAATGGGAGCTGGATCAGGCTGTTAGTTTCTTGACACTGACATTGCAGTAAATACCACTTACTTTTCTTCTTACTTAAAAAGGCAAGGAAGAGACAAGAGTCAAACAGACTCTATTGACAAATACATGCCATGGCAGCCAATACTGGGCATTTAATTGTGTATTGCTGGCATGAGAAGCATGTGCCTGTAAATTTAGGGGGGTGATGGTGGGAATATATAATGAGAACGTTCCATATGGCATTCCCTCTGTCAGAAATACAAGAAATCAGGAACACAAACAGTCAAGGCTGTCAACAGCTTTCGTGGGGCTTCTTTGCGTATGGAGTGGTTCCCGACAAAACACATAAGTAGCTATGTTGATATCAAAGTAGTGCAGTTGATCAGGGACCGTTTTTTGGGTAAGGGTCTAAAGCTGTTGGCCCCTAAAAGCAGGGATTAGATCTGTATGTGGTTACCCAGTACAATGGGATTTTCTGATTTCCGAAGGATGCCAGGAAAAAGATATCAGAATGATTTGAGTGGGAAACCATATATGCAATGGGAAACCAAAGAAAACTCCATCATGTTTGCCCAAGAAAATGTTAAAATATAACTTGCTCATATGAAAAAAATTCTGATAGTAAAGGGCTCTTTAATCAACCAGATGAATTCAGAATAATATCCAGTGTTCAGACTAGATTTAAGGTCCATGTTTTACCGATTAATCTAATTAATGATTGGTGTAATTAATCAAGGCATACATTATAGTTTCAGCCATTTGAAGTCTAAATCAGAACTGATCATAGGCTCCGGCTCATGATAATTTTGCTATCTCTAAAAATTTTTCATAGAAGCCCTTCAGGAGCAAATTTGAGTCTACTGACAGGAAACCTGTTTTTCTTGGTGTTTTTCCAGAAGTAGCGTATAGACCTAGAGGCATAAGTGCCCCACAGGTTGAAAACCACTGTGTCAGCTTAAGGAAAAATCATAAGGTGATAAAATTACATGGCTCAATTATCTAACTAAATGACGGGTAGCATTAACGTGTGGACCAGCTGCACTCACAGCCACAAATAGGGTGTGAGAGTGTCTCGGTGAGCCTTTTGCAAAGTCATGGCGTAGGACACTTGCCAGTGTAAAGTAAGGAGAAACTTACTAGGGAGGATTTGGAGACATGGAGTTGGCACAAATCCAAGGTCCATGAGGAAGCCTTGATAAGGTAATTAGACTTTTACTTTTCTCTCTGGTTCAAAGCAGTCCAGGATTGGAAGGGCATAGGTGGCAGTCATCTCAGGCACTCAACCTCAGAACAGTGAGGTCTGTGGTTCTCACAGCATTAATTTCCAGTGAACCACTGGCAAATTAAACTATCTTGATCCATCAGGAAGACCAAGACGGAGGAGCAGAGAGAAAGTATCCCTGCTTTCATCATCAGCATGAACCTCTTATGACTGAAAACTCTCTTTACTGGCATCAGTGCCCATGGTTCTTATTTCTGTTGCAAAGAATTACGATTTTTCAAGTTGAAGTAGTAACATTATTTAAGCCCATTTATTTCAAGCTGAGAAATATGCATCCATGAATGTTGGGGTTTTTTTTACATTTTTTTCTGGTTTTGGGACACTTATCTCCCATGCTTGATTGATGTCATTTGTTGCTAGAAGCTATGAGCAAGTCTTTTATTAATATTCAGTCTCATTCTTTCTGAAAAGCACATGCACACTCTTTTCACTCATCCTGCCTCCCCATCCCTGACCTGCTTTTATTTTGCTAGCTGGTGGTTGCAACTGTTTTGAGTGTATAGAAATGCTGGGCTTGGAAACCGAGAAGGCTGTTCATTGTAGTCAGCAAAAAACCAAACAATGAGCTCAGAATCTGGCTCTTCAGTCAGTTTCTAGTAAAAAGGAGTTCAGTGAATAATGAGAATTAAGCCACAAGGGAAACCAGTGCACGGTTTGAATGTTGTTTTAAATAAGCTGGGAGTACTGTCAGGAGTGATGAGGGTAGAATGTGGCTGCAAATGTGTGTTGCCTCTTTTTATCCAGTATGAATTGCATTATTAATATGGCCAGATTTCTGAATATTGGAGAGTCCATTAGGATAGATTAAACCATGTCACTGTCACTGCTAACTTCTGTCTGTTTACATCCATACATTGAACTATATATTTTCATAAATAATCTGAACTGCAAAGCAGTTTAATTTTTGCTATTTTGTTTCATAGGTTTAATTTTATATTTTATTCTAAATCCCAGAGCTGTAAGAAAAAGATTGGTTTAGAATCTTGAAGTAGATCTTTGAGGCCGAAATATTTCTTTCTTGTTGCTTTAATACATATTCTGTTTAAAAAAACACCTTAGGTCAGGTCTGCTTTTCAATCACATCACTGTGCATGTAGATGACTACCTTGCCTTTCAGAGAGGCTGAGGCCCCCACTCCAAGTAAATGTAGGCTTTTGGTATTTAGCACCTCTGAAAAGAAAAGCATGGTTCAGGTGGGAAGAAACCTTAAATATCATTATAGATGTGTCAGCTTTAAGCTTTGAACTCCCTTCCATGTTAGCACATTTTGGTCAGGGTCTGGGATTCTTTCAAGGTGATAAAAATGGAAGTGAAGTTACAAGGAGACAGATTCTGGCACTTTTAGCCTTTGAGCTGCTTTCAGGGAGCTCAGTGGGACTACTTGCAGGATGAGGTGGGCAATGTCACTGGTTGTCCTGAAGTGTGTGAGAGAAAGAACATACACAAAGCCATTTCAATATAATAACCTATTATATCCAAAAGTTCTCTCAAAGACAGCGCAGTTTCTTAGAAATGGATGGTTCTCCAGTCTTTATATCAGGGAATTTGGTATTTGTCAGACACAGAAAGTCAAGAAATCAGCTCCACAGTAGGGTGGCAGGTGAACATTGTCAAAAGGATATTTATGAAGTGATACCCCAACAAGTACTGTAACTTTTTTAATTTATAGAGATACGCATCTGAAGTTCCTAGAACTTGTATTTATTAAAACAGGGACACATGAATAACATCCTAAACCTGTGAAATCATAAAGCCTTTTCTGAAATTTCTTCAGCATGGATTTGGACCTTCACTGAGAAGGGTTTCTGAGAGAATAGTTGGGGATAGAGAGTGGGACTGCTTAGCAGCAGACCCACTCTCTATCAAAACAGCAAATCAGGGCAAAACAGCACATCAGAGAAATAACTGGAGTGCCTACAGCCAGAGCAGGCAAAAGCATGTTTGTACAGATGACAATGCGACCTGCGGGTCCCTGAGATCTCTGCGGTTGTCTCATGTGCTGGTTTACAGCATCTGTTCCATGTAGGAAATGTAGGTTTGCCTTTCCTCAGGGAAATGAGGTAGCTCCACAAATAATTCCTTGACACAGGCAACTACGCCCTCCAAAGAATTCTGAACTCAGATGTCCATGGGAAAAAAAAGGAACCTGAATTTAAACAATGGTTGAACTTGATAATAGCCAAAGTTTAGACTTCATCTATTCAGTACATTGTATGTGGTTCCTATTTAAGGAACTAATGCACGCTTTCAGAGATACACAACGTAGCTCCAAGTAATAGTAGAAACCAGAAGCTTTGGAAGTCTGTGAAACTTTAATGTACTACAGTTTCTGTTCCTAATGAAATTCTGAAGTGGGCTGGTTTTCCTTTCCCATCTCTTTTTGAGAAACCTGCTTGCTTTTGCAGGCTAGTCAGGACGAAGAGCTATAAGAGCTCTCTCAGGAAGATTGTGGCTAGCTTCTGTAAATGCCTGTGCAGGTTGGGGTGCTTTCTATCTTCTCTCCATAATACTGATTCCAAAAAACCGGCAACTTTGTCACAGGATAACATTTGATATGCAATACAAAGGATATCCCTGTCATGTCATTAGTTAAATTAATCCCCCCTGGAAAACTGCGTACTTTTCTGAGCTGTCATTCTTTTACAGTGTTAGCCTTTCACCTCAGGAGTCCTGAGGACAAACTGGAGGCAAGTCAAAACCAACTGATTACTATTTGCTGTTACTCATGCTCTAAAGCTCATAAAATATACTGTGGCAGTCTTAGGTTATTGGAAGCTCCAACCAACAATGGTGGCCTAGTATACATTTTAGTGATGTATCCTCTGCACTGTAGAGAAGCGATTTATTCTCATTATGGTTTTTTTGTTCTTAAAATGTTTGGCTGCTTTTATCAGCTGTTTGTTTCTATGATTATCGCTAATTACATATCATAAAGGCAGAACATGACAGCACAAATTCTGTGCAGCTGATAATCGATTTTGGGGATGTCCAGTCTATAGATAAGCACCAGGGTCTGGAATATCAGGTGTCGCAATGTGCCAATAACATCTTCTACTATAGTGGAATCCTTTAAATGTAGATCCATGACTGTATGCTGTGCAATGAGGTGGCTTTGACATCTCCAGCAGGTGACTAACTCCTTGCAGAAGACAGCAGTCTGCAATGTAAATGGCAAACTTGAATTCTTGAACATCTTCAAAACTGTTCAGAAAAGAAAGGTATTGAAAACAAAAAAAATCCCTTAGTCTGTAAATAGACCACATCTTCATTAATGTGTGGATTATTTATTTTTGCACACAGTTCTCAGTATTTTTCTATGCTGAATCTTCTGGAATACCTAACTACCAATACACTACATCTGTTCTTGGAACTTCCATGTAAAAGTTGAAATTAACAGACGTCAAGAGAGTTGCAGATTTTTGGCTGTTGTAAAAGAGATTCCTGAAGAAGTTATGAATCTGGAGAGCAGCCTGAGCTTTAGGAGAGCATCAGCTAGTCAAGAGCTTTGGTCTGGACTTGCTCTTCTTCTCTGGTGGGTGGAGGTTTTTAGAGATATTTTCGGAGAATATGATCTCCTATTGCTTCACTTGGGAGTAATCAGTAGTCGCAATGGCCCTGCAGCCAAATATTTTTATCTGTTTGAAACAGTGACAGACAAACAAAATAACTGACTGCTTCTGCTACCAAGATTAATAATTAATTATTTAACAAAGCTGACATTTAAATAGTATTCATTAGGTTTTAAAGTTAACAATCCCTTGAGATCAATCAAAACAGTTCGTGTTACTCAAAACTGGGAGAGCTTAGATGAGATTCTGGAACACTGGGGCAAATTTTATTGGTGCAAAAGATGCAGAACCTGTATATTCTTTATCCAAGGCAATAATTTTGTAATTAATGTAAAGCAACTGTCATGGCTTTAAATACCCCTTTGGTCCCATTACATCTGTACAGTTCAGTATCATAAAAATAAAATGGCAGAGAGATGCGCAACACTTTACCCCAAATAATGTTATCCATCTGTCTTATGTCATTAGCACTGAAAGATCTTTAAGATCAATATGGTTTGAGCTCCACTAGAGGTAAGAGCTATAAGAGCTCTGAGTGGTTTAAGTCACAGTCAAGCTTATTTAAAGGTAAAGTTAATGAACGTAGATACAGATGCTACTCTGAAACAAGAAGTGAGTAATATTGACTAGCATTGTGCACATGACACAGTGTTTAATACACTGGCAGATATAAACAGCTAGAGAAACCAGCACTGATATAACCTTAGATTGGTGCTGGACAGGCAGTAGCAATGCTGAGAAATTTTAGCAAAAATTTCCTAATATAGACATAGCCATGGAGGCTAAAAAACACTAAAACCCCCCCACTAATAGAGGACAGCTGATTGGTAGTAGTCAAATGTATCTATCTGAAAATAGAAAAGAACATATCTGGGGTGGTGTCTGGCTGTATCAAAATCAATGGCAAATCTCCCATTGACTTCAATTTTTACTAGAATTTCAACCCTGTTTTCTGCATGGACCAGTAGCAGAAAGGTGACGGGTTTTTTTTCTTTCTTTCCTTTTCCTTTTCCAGTATAAAGTGCTCTGTTTGAAGAACTGCCACTGACTCTTCAGCATTTGGCCCAGTTTTAAAAAAATCTCTATCAGCCAATTAGCTGTACAAAATAAATCCTGTCTCTTCAGTTGTCCTGGATAGTTCCTATGGCAGCCCTATACTTAATGTAGATTTCATTCTTTTTCCATTTCTTGCTTCCCCCTTCAAGCCACCAGCCACTTCACCACTTCACTTTGAAGAGGCTCTTGAAAACAGAATGTAAAAGACAAGCTGTTTCTCCTTCTCTGGCAGAACTGGCCCTTTTAGAGAAAGACTGGGGTCTTTGCTTATAACAATGAAGCTCCATCTGTAGTTGTCATTTGCTGTCAGTCATGGTCTTTTGCTAAACCCAAAGGACCCAAAATTATTTCTGTAGAAACTATGATTAGAACTCTGGACCACTAAATCCCAATTCTTTTCCCTCACATCCTCTTTACTATTTTGTTTCAGAATAAAGTCATTAAGTATATTTTAGACATAGAAAACGTACAGAGATCTGTATTTTGATTTGCAAATTATCACTGTTAAAGTTTGCATGTATATATATGCAGATGTGTATTATTCTCTGACAACAGAAGTCCAGTGGATTCTGATATTTATATTATGCTTTTCAGCGCTATGACTCTGAGGAAATATGTTATTAAATATAATAATATTTGACAAATTTAATATTATCAGGTCAATAGGGTAATTTTCTTGACTAAATTTCATTAGGAAATCCTAATCTTACTTTCATTTAGTTTTGTTTTTTTTCAAAGACTGAATTTACTTGTATCTTGAGATCTGAATGCATGTGCCTGTTTCTTCTTGTAGTTTGTCAAACTGTTGTCACATAAATAATATTTGTATTTATTACTGCTTGGATACCAGAGTGATGGCAGATTGAATATAACATTTAAAATGAGAAAGAGTTAGATACTAAAATCACATCTGCTCTGGAGAGCTGGACTTTGCTAAAGCAAACTGGTAGTTTAAGCTTCAGGTTCATTGCATCTATGTCTACTCAGTCTGAAACTGTGCAAGTTTAGGCGGAATCCATACTCACTCTACTTCAAACAGGTCAGAAGCATTGTCACCATTAGACATCCCTCACAGAGCCTCTGGCAGTTTTTCAAGCAGCGGCTTCTGGGAAATATCAGAAGTTGGCATTGTATTGTGACAGAGAAGGTTAAACCAACTGCTGTTAAAAAGATGATTTCTAAATATGTATGATTCCTCCATTAACTTCTGCGGTCTTAACTGTAAAGAGGCCCGTCTATGCTGTTACTGCGATGGTGACAGAGAGGTCGCTCACTGTCGTCAGCCCCAGGTTTCAACAGGCATGGAATTGGGCTGACATGGCATACATGTCAGACTTTGGCTCTTCCAGCCATACCGATCACCTAAGTCAGTCAGCTATCAAACACACCTGAGGTAGAGGATTAAGACACCTTATTCCCCACTTTACTGATGGAGAAACTGAGGTGGTGAATGGAACGCCACACGGTCCTGGCATTCAGGTCCACAGTCACAGCCCTCTCCTCCAGGTTCTAGAACAAACTGCTAAAAGCAAAGTAGGAAATGCTTTGAGGAACTTGTTTCCTTCAAAGTATTCACCTCAGCTGAGGAATCTGCCTGATGGTTGCTGTGTCCATGCATAATCCCAAGAATGCCAAGAGGATTACCCAAAGTTTTTAGACGTCAATTATCTGTTGCTCCAAAATATGCCCATTTCTATCTGCAGATAGATGTGTGCAAGTTTGTGTTCTAGTCTACTCCAGTAAATTTACCCATGATTTCCATGCATTTTTGACACTCAGGCTTCATTACCATCATTCATTATAACTGAGTTTCAGCTGATTTGCTCTGTGGCAGTCTTGTGACTGAGCTGCGCAAGTTGCTGAGATGTGCCCCCCGGCCCGTTTTCACCTATTAGTCTTCACTGGATATGGGGGTCTAAGGAAAGAGTCATCTCCCTGGAAAAAATAGTGCTGCCTGCTTAGGTACACAGCCTGCCTGCTACGTAGAAGGAGGTGGCAATGAAGTGTCACATTTCAAAGACTACAAGAAAGAACTGGAATGGTGATAGACTGAACTAATGCATTCTTAATGAGAAGATCTTCTATTACTTTGATGGGATGCATGGAAAGAAGTATCGCATGCTTGGAAATAGTAAAACCCAGAATGCCATTTTTAATGCTCTTGGAGAAAGAAGGAAGTAACTCTGGCAGAAGTCTTATAAAATTCTGCTTGTAGAATGCAAAACCTGTGTTAGCACGATCCTTTGATTAAGATTTAAATTCAAAGGTGAGAGATGTGAGTGCTCTGATCCCTGCACAACTAAAAGCTCTTGGGGCTGGATACATTTTGGGCATACAGGACAAGCCTTGCAATCAATATCTAGTCCACTGACCAATTAATGTTTCCAACATCGTATAATAAATTTAGGATAATAAGAAAATGCAAAAAGCCACACTTTTAATGCACCAGAGGTAATTCAAAGAGTGTTACCAATGGCTTGGGTGCCCTCAATAGCAGAAGATTTCTTAAAGACAGCTCCCAGACATTTTGAGAAAGTGGCCTTGGCCACACTCTGCCGCAGAGAAGGAAGAGCGATAAACATAAAAAAGTAATATATGTCTGGAGGAGAAGTACATGCTGATGCCACATCCAACAATAGTTTCAACTTGGTCAGATGAGCAAGAGACATGTATGAGGCATACTCGAGGAATGTCAGTCTTTAGGAACATCAGTGTACCTCATCCAACAGCCTGTCTCCAGCTCTGACCAAATTCCAGTGCTTCAGCAGAAAGAGGTGAAAAATGAGACAAGAAACCAGTTGTTACTTGGTACTCTGAGCAGAGAAAAAAGTTCTCCTCAGCCTCCATGAATGGCCAGTGGGAACCCAAAAGCATGCATTTAATGCAGTGTAAACAAAGTGCCCAACAGACATGTTTTTCAAACCTCATTGATGCTACCAGCTCAGTATATGTTCAAGAACTCACAAAACAATCTTAATTTTTTATTTCTAAGAGCACTTTGTTCATGTTTTATGATCTGTTTGATTTTCATGTAAAGGTTTATCTTAAAATAATGCTGGTTCTTTGTAGGAATTTGAAAAATCCCTCATAAACTTCACTTTTTGGATAGTTGGAAATCTTCTAAATTTGAGACTATGATTACTCGTGACTCAGTTTACAGACCTGTGATCATGTGCTGACACTACCATTTTCTTCTTTCTTTGTTATTTACATTCCATATGCAAAAGAATCATATTCCTCAGCCACTGTGTTGCTAAGCAAAACAAGTGAAACTTTAAAAAATTATCTTTGTATGACAGATACTTACTGCTCTAAGCATCCAAACAGGTTTTCTCTGCATCAATTCTGATTTAAGTTCATCTTTCTTTAACACAGATGACTAGTGCTTTACACAGAATGCCAGACGAGGTCCTCTCCAATGATACTAACACTTCTGTAGCTCTACTAAAAATATTTTGCCACATGCATTGTAGAACTGCATAAGCTCTTTTCACAAAGCCACCTTCCTGGGTTTTATATTTGCATTTTCCAGTCTTCAGCATTTCCAATTAATCGGTTCTGTGTTTACACCCAAAATTATGCATTTTTTTAAAGGGGTGGGGGCAAGGACTGCTAAATTTTATCCTGTTCACGTTACCTGTGTCAACGAAGTTGTCTTACTCTTCTCAAGTGATGAGTGAGTCCTTCCCGAGAATATTAAAACCTCCTAACTTTGTGTTGCCCATGAATTTTATGAGTGCACACCTAATTCTTGCTTTTAGGACACTAACAAACATATTGATGGTTCCTAAAACTAATTCCTCAGAAACACAACTAGTAACTTTCCTCCTTTCAAATAACACCAGCTGTAATATACCCTATTGTTGTCTCTGTTTATTCAGCTTCTTATCCAAATTAAGAGTTTTTATACTAATTTGCATCATTTCCACTTAAAGTATGAGTTTCCTATGAGGACCTGCAATAAGCATTTTATATAATATCTAAACATACTAGATCTGACACATTATCCTTGTCTAAGGAACTGAAAACTCTAAGCAATCCCTAAAAGTAATGATTTTAACCACAGATAATCCGATTGTAATTTCCTCCAGTTTTAATTTTCATATGTGTTTTTAATCACTTGTTTCAAAAATGTGCACAGTGCTGAAGTCAAACTAACAGCCATGAAATCACTTGACATACCTTTTCCTCCTCTTCTTGTGCATATTTGCCCAAGCCATCATTGCATAATTCTGTCATCTGGTCCTATCTCCAGATGATATATCTTTAAAGTCTTTTCTACTTGTGCTTCCATCTGCCAGTGTCTCCAGTACTCTAGAATGAAGACGGTATGGACCCAATTATTTTGTCACACTAAGCTACGTATATTTGACTTTCCTTTCAAATGATGTAATTCCCATTGATTTATCATCATTCTCCTTAGCTATCCTTTCAATATCTTCATGTACATCAACTTCCTTGAAATTGAGGAAAAGCATTTATTCAACAATCCTTTGCTTCTATATTATATAATGGCTGAAAAAAGTTCTCCTTGATAGTCAAGGCCTCTTCTCACTCTTTGGGGGTTTTGTATCTATTCTTAGTATCTTGCTTTAGTTATTTTCTCATTCAGAGTCTCTAGCCCTTTCCTACAATTTCTCCCTCTTGTCCAGCACACATAGATAATTTCCATTCTTAATGTAAATCCATCCTTTCCTGCATTCAAATCATTAAGTTCCTCAGGCCAGTCATCTTCACTCACTGATTTTTCTATTTTCTAAAAGTTTGCCATTCTAAAATACCAAGCCCTAACTATAGATACATTTTTGTCCATTCCGCAATTTAAGAACCGAATCTATTCATAATTACTTCCTCCTAGAACATTAGTTTTTGGTCAGCTGTTCTGCAAGATCCTCCTCACACAAAACCCCTAAGCTTAAAATAGCACACACTTTGTTGTTTTATGAATTTCTGTACCAAAAAGTCAGTCTTCTGAAACATCTAAGAATTTCTAAACCTTGCTATTATTGATGGTATTTATGTCTATGTCTGGAAAATTTAAGTCTCCTATGCTCATACAATTTCCCTTATTATTCATTTCTTTATCTATTTATAGAGATGATTACCCTCTTCCAAATCTGAGCCTGTCAGACCATAATATCACCTTCTCCCCAAATACTGTCCAAGTTGGGCCTCTTTTACCATCTTCCTCGCAGTGATTTTCCTCCTAACAGATTATGTTTTATTCATGCCATCACATTTTAAGATGAATAAACACAATTTGACTGTTTTACTTTGCTACAACTTCAAATTTCCTGACTTTTATGTATCTTAATTTGCATCCACAAGGCCTGTATATAAAATGTCCTTGTTTTCTTTTTAGATTGAAGAAACCCCAAGGAAAACAGCATGAGCTTCCCCACCCTTTCAGAAAGTGATTATAAATGTACTCATTCATATTAGATTAACCAAACAGCATTTCGTTTGATTTGGTTTTTATTTAGCAATATACATCCGTTATGAATAGTTCTTTTCTATACCAATAATGCTTTCTCCTAGTCACTACTCATCCACTTGAATGAGGTATAGCTGATACTGAAATAGCGATTAGATTCTAATCATAATTAGTACATAATGTACAGAAAATGTGTAGTGTTCAAAAAACCCCCAAATGCCCAGAAATTTGAACAGTAGGGAACACTGGGGAGTGTAGAGATTTACCTCCCATCCGCAGTATTAGCATGTAAACATGCTGTCAGATGCAGCTTTAATGAAAATTCTAGAGTTCTGTGGGGGAAAATTGCCCAAAAATCTTCAGCCACCATCTCTCATAGCCATTGATCTTAGGGTCTGCTAACAGAGGACAGACAAGGAATGAATTACAGCATAGTCCCTCAGCAAATATGCCAAGCTCAACTCTTCTTAAACATCACTACAGCCTAAGTTGAAGTTCAACAGAAAGTTTTCAGGTTGCCATTCTCAGTGGTAGTAAGTTGTTATCAGGCACTCGAGTATAAACATCGCCATTAAAATGCCTAGAAGTTCTCTGAAGCATTTAAATTAAGTCCTCCTGTGACTAATCTTATAAATGATAACCAAAAGACTGCATATCAACTCGTTTTATTTCCTATCTGAAGCAGACAGGGAACTTAACCTTAGATTTCAAAAAAAATTATAGCTAAGCCAGTACTGTAATACATTTCTTCCAGTCAGCATTGCTGTGATTTAGATGAGAAGCAGCAAGAAAGATTTGAGCTGTCACACTTGACTTTGAGCTGCCAAGAAGAGGTATTGGAGGTTACAGGCTAAAGTTTAATTTATATTCCTCTTTTTGTTACAGGCAGAGATGGTACGTGCTGCTTTCCAAGCGCAGAGATCTTTCCTGGTGTTAGCATCCCAATGTCAAGAGCCTCAAGAGGTAAGAAAAGTGACCTAGCGTTTCAAGAGGCAGTGTATTAAAAAAGCTGTGTTCCCTCATGTTTAATGTCAGTCCCTGCATTTGCTTTTATTTGTTATTTATACAGTGCACTTAGATGCTTGCTTTCAGTGTTATTACCATGGCACTGTAATAATCAGAAAGCCATGCTTCAGAGTTAAGAACCTTTTCTGTACCAATGTATAAAAGATCATTGAAGAAACCAAAGGAGATTTCCACTTTACAGCTTTAAGTGGGATCTGTGTTTCTCTGGAAAGCTGGAAATGCCATGAAATAGAACGGCTTTTTGCTAGCCCCATAGGGTTGCTCTGACAGACTCTGAAGTCAGGGGATAAGCTATTGAGAGAAAAATCAATACTAGTCCCCAGACTCGGTGTTCTCCAAGCTGAGGTCCAGGTTAAGCCAATTCGGGAAGGAAGGCAAAGCATTTTGTCCAGAAAATTAAAAAACAATTTATATCAAGTTGATTTATATACTTCTGGTAGTGGCAACTATTTAAATCCTCTCCTCACAACTAAAAAGCTCAGGGAAGCTGCGGAGTTGTTAGGAAATCTCATCTGTAGTTTCTGGGGGGCACAAGGTTTTGGCCGATAACACTTTATCATTCCTGGGAAAAGCTGTGATGCAGCCCTTCTGTGGGACCACCCTTGAACCTTCCTTCTTGGAGTGTGCAGAGAATGACAACTTCTCTTGCACAGTCTCTCCACGGCCTTCAGTTCTGTCTTTTTCCACCAGCTTCCTGCTCCGTAGTTCATCAAACTCCACGTTGTCAAATCAGAACTCTCTGCCACTGGTATAACTTACTGAAATTTTGCTGTCGCTGTTGTTCTTAGAGACACAAATTAGAAGTTTTTCTAATCAGTATGTTTTAATGGCAAGGGTACTCAAGGGGGAAAAAAAAGCACAGATATTCCAGGCAAGTTATAGAGTTCCAAGCAAGAAGGGATCAGTTGTTTTTCCAGCTGTCCCTGATCTCAGAGAGTAAAAGTGGGTCATGACTCACAGAGACCAGGCAAAATTCCCATTGGTACAGGCCTCAAGCAGTCAGTCATTTATATTGGCTGTGAATACAATTGCACCCAGTGGCCCACAAAACTCTTCATGCTCACAGGTAAAATATTCCCCCATGAAAACTTCCCGATGGCCCATAATGTAATGCAGCGTTCTGAAGTGTTGGTATTGTCCCAGCTCTGTTAAGAGTAAAAGCTATGGCTCACTGTTTGGCTTCCTGTGCTCATGTGCTATGATGTATGATTTTCTCTGCTTTTCAAGTGAGAATGGCAATGGCTTCTCCCCACTTTCACCCTTACAACTTTCTGACCTCAAGGCAAGGCTTTGAGATTTTTTCAACCGTAAAGTTTAGAAACTTTCATTTTAAAAACGGCAACAAAACAAGCAAACAAAAACAGCTGTAAAAAGAGACTCTCCAGCAATCCAGAACAACAGTTACAGAAGCATTAAGAAAAGCAATAAATAATAAAAACCTTGCTATAAACATCACCAGAGCTGGCCTTGTGTATCCGTAGTTGCACGTTACCAGGCTTGCATAGGTTTCCGCAACTTGTTGAAGGCAAGAAAGTATATACTTTTATCATTTAAATCTTTTAGCACCAGGGAAATGCCACATGAAATGTGTGTACGCATCATTCCAATGTCAAAATACCAGGAATGTTACAGACTAAAGTTCCTTTCTCAGTGAGAACAAACCCAGTCCAGTTACTTAAGTTTTTTTAACATAAAGACTGCTAGGTACACATCTTTTATAGACATCCAAACACATGTTGTTGTTTGTTCTTCTTCTCTTTTTTGCACATATTTTTTGCAATGATACATTCAGCTATACTATAGACAGACCTGAAAATAATTGAAGGCTGCCTATTCTGTGCAACTTGAATGGTATTTTCCACTCCAGAGAGTGGTGGTTCCAGGGACCAGGCTTTTTATATCTCCATCTCAGTGGGGAAGAAAAGCCTATCGTGAAGCCACATTGGTTAACCATTTTGAAAAAGCTGGTTACCACCAGCTAACCTAGGAGAAGGAAAGAAGCAGGTGTCCTCCCCCCCATGCCCCAGCACCTTATCGATGTGATGTCATCTGGGCTCTGGTTGTATTTATAGCCTAGAGCCATGGAGTCGGTGTGGAATCCAAACAGGAAAGCTAATCATTAGCGTATCAGAATGCACAGAGTAGAGAAAAGCAAATGAAGATGACAGCATATCTATAAATGCAAGAGAAAAGAGAGTAATTCTGTCATTCAGCTGTCTAGACTGTTTGCTTTATAATGTAAAGCTGTGAATGAGCCAGCGAGTTGCGATTATGGCATAGTAGCTTTGTAGACATTCAGAGACAGCGGTGTGGAGACTGAGGGGATTTACTGAGTTCCTGTCATGTTGGGATGTCATACATGGTGCCTTTAAAAAAAAAAGAGGGAGGGGAAAATGCCCTGGAAAAATAAATTAGCTCAGCTCTTGCAGCTTACAAACTAATGAATAAGGAATTCAAACAAAAAGAAAGCTCCTACATGTGTAATAATCCTTAGATTTTTTTTGTGCTCAGCAGAGAGAGAAATGTATATTGTACAAAAAGCAGTATTTTTTCCCCTCTATGAAAACGTTGAAGCCCTACTATTCATTTAGCTCTGTAACTCCTGCTATGAGTCACTAGCAAACATTTTCAAACAGTTAAGCTGGCTGAAGTTGCTTTTGCAGACTTTTGCTTCTTGTTAATAATGTTGATATTTTTTCATTGGGAATCTGTTGCAGTGCACAGCCTTTATTATCTGTATATGTGAAAATAGTAGGAGCCGAGAAGGTAATTCCAGCTGGCATACCAATCTAGCATCCACTGCAATAAATTACTTCGCAGAGAGCATGTTCTGTTACTTTTTATGGTCATGTTCTATATTTGTATGTGCAGTGGAAGAGATCACATGACAAAACCACCGGCTGATATTCCTGCTTGTGTATGTCCCAGCTAATGGCTGCTGGATACAGGCTCATTCAGCAATGGGATTCTTCAGTTCATCCACTTATTAGTAATTATTTTCTGACGCCAAACTGCAAACATTAAAGCCAAAAAATGTCTATTATAAATTGTTTACTATATATGAGATAGTAAAGAGAAGATAGAGAAGGGAAAATAAGTTAGAATACTGCTATATTCTCCAAGAATTGGTTTTAAAAGGTATTTTCAGACCATATTGTTCATGTTGCTTGTGCAATTCAGAAGATACATTTTAACATAAACCTTCACAAAAGATTATGAAATAGTTTGTATCTGAATTTTCTATTCCACATAGTCTAAGCCAAATACAATTCTGATTGAAACATTATTATTTTATTGTATAGTAATTTTAAAAGTTATTAGTGTTCCTGAGCAAGTTTATGTGGGGGTTTTTTTTTAGTTTATAATCATGAATACTAACTTAAAAGATCACTGCTCAAAGTCACTGCACTGAATTCTTTGTAGATAACTTACATAGTGTCTTCTCTTGATGAGTTGTTTCATTTCACTTTAAGAGTTCAAAGAATTTTAAGAGTTGCTTTGAGGGCATGAATAATCCATTGTTCCCATACTGGGAACTAATTAATGAGGTAAGTTTTTTTGTGAATCAATATAAGCATATGCAGGGTGAGCATAGTCATGGTAAGAAGTACTGCAAACAGATTTAAATGACAGATGCAGTTCAGACTATAAATGATTATGTAACTTCTCATTAAAAAAAAATGCTGAGTTCATATGACTGCCAGAGCTCATGGATTTAATTACTAACATTGTGTAGACAAACATTCCAATTAAATACCTAGCTTAACTATGCAGATTCTACACACAGGCGGGAGGAAAGGGGTGGAAGAAAGTGAGAGGTAAAGGAGGGCTTTCCCTTTTTTTCATAGAAAAGGGAAAAAAAACCCTGAAACCCAAGAAACTTTATTTGAAGTTAGACTTAGAGCCATGAGAACAAATCCTGAGGTTTTAAATTTTTTATAGTCAAGCAAAAAATCTATTGTAGGAACAGAATAGTTGTGGCAATTTCCTTGAATAAAGGACTCATTCTCAGAATTTTTATGTAGAAATCAAAGATGGAGATTGACGGTTCCCTGCTCTCTGTCAGTGCAGGATGGCTCATTTTTTCCTGTCTTCTATTTTTAAAGTACTTAAATAACAGGAATCCTGGGACTTCTTATTCTGCATCCTAGCAGGATTTGTTTTCTAATTACCTTGGCTTGCTTATGTCATTCCATTTCCCACTACTTTTCGTCATACTTACTGGGATCACCCTTACTGTCTTCCAAAAATATGAAGAGTAAGATACTCCTCACCTCATAAATTTATTACTTACTTATGCAAAAATGTTTCAGCCAAGTTTTGCTGCCATTCTTCTCAGTTCGTTGACTGCTGCAAACTTGCACCTCTGTATCTAGAAATAGCTTAAGGAAGAATTTAGTTCAGTCCTTTTAAGGTCCTCAGGTCCTAAACTTACAGGAGGTGCCAAGAGTGACATGGACAGAGCCTGAGAGTCCTGAGCTCCAAAGGGAACGCCTTCCCCCCACTCCTGTTTTCTGAAATCTTGCCAAACTGTTGACATATTTCTGTTATCAGCAAGTCTACAACTGCATGCGGCATTTGGTCACAGCCGCAGTGATGGACCAACTGACAGTTTTCAGTGTCTAGCCTGCTGCCTTACAGTGTTCACAGGCTCATTTTTGGATATCGCTGCAAACTCTTACTCAGTTTCAGGTCCACTGTAATCCTTGATTATTACTTCATTGTAAACATATTGCCAGATAGCCTCCTGACACCTATTATCTCATAATTTTGTCTCAAAGGTGCTCAACTGTATTTAAACAGCCTCAAGATCATTGTATTTTCTGCTCATGTAGTTAATTTCTGTAGGTATCCTTGTAGTTTCTTCAGTTCACGGGTTATTTCAATTTTTTCCAATTTCACTCTAGTCTAAATCAGACCACAACTAGTGGTTTTTGAATTCTGAAGGTTATGCAGACTCCAGGACTGCTTATTGAACCTGGCAGTTTTACAGTTTGTCTCTGGGGAGATCTCAGGTGAAACACATAAATGTTCAAGACTGGAATCCTGCACCGTCTGTCATCCGTGTCCTGGGATGAAACCTAATTGGCCTTAGCAAAGACTCGTCAGATCTCAGATGTTGTGAACAAAGCAATTGTGACTCAACAGAACACCATTTTCTGGCAGAACTTTGCTACCTGGAATGCCCTGGGCCTCACTGACATGGACTATGATCAAAGCAGCAAAGACTGAGGAGTAGTAAATCAAAAAGTTGAAAACAGTTCATTTGTGTAATCGTTCCTGTTGATTAGATGTGGGATGTCGCCTGTGTGCTTAAAGCAGCAGGACCCTTCCGTGTTGAATGTACTGCCCATGGAGAGCTGTAGTGGCCAGGAAAACAGTATCTAGAGCATTCAAGTTCATTTAAAAACGAGCCAGAGTCCTGGCCAAAAGCGTTGGGTATGATTCTGCTGTAAACGGATGCATGCAGTTTGTATTGGGCCCTGGATTTCTCTGCTGGTTAGAAGCTATTTGTCTTTCATGTTCCTCTCCATTTGCCCTCCCTCAGAGTTTACATTTCAAAATAAACCCACAAATGACTAAACTAGTAATTTGTCATGTGGGATTATGGTTTGGTCTTCCCTTTTTTTCCCCCACAAAGCACAAAGTTGCTACAGCTAATATTGGCTGTTAGATTGAGAATTTATGTGCTATCTAAGAGGAATAAAAGCCAAATACCAATTAAGTCACTTTGGAAGCACACAAATGTGTCTAAGCATCTGTGCTGATGAAGCTGACCAGACATTTCTGCAGATCTGTCTCTCTGTGTCATAGTCCTGCTGTTGCACAGCAATGAGTTGAGGTGGCAAAACTTGTACTATTGACAAACAAATCAAACACTTGTTACACCACTATGTTGAAGTTTAACAGTCCAAGAAAATGAGACCAGAATAAATTAATGTCTCTCTGTAGTTAGGAAAAGACCTTGGAACCCTGAAAAGATCAGAGTACTAGAGGGACATGAATATAGTGATTGTAGAGAAAGATCTCATTGATGGTCTCTACTGCCAACTAGAAAATGCTTGCATTTATACTGCGATTTTAAGAGTAAAAGTGTGGTACCAAATGTGAAATACTTTCTGCAAGGAGACATGGAGATAGGCTGTGTTAAAAGAACAGTTTGACAGCCGCCAACAAAAGCTGGTAGTATTTCACTATGGAAGTAGTAAGAAAAAGAAAAAAAGAGTAAGCATTTGAGGAATCTGGATGCAGCACTGGGAGGCTCAAAGTTACGAACTAGCTTAGATTCACCTCTGGAAAAAAAAATATTTTCTATATACTTAAAGAAAGAGGTCATTTCTCAGCCTAATCTGAACACTGTTTCCATTCAGACTGTTGATACACAGCTACAAAAAACCAAAGACAGGCCTTTCTTAATCCACGCAAATACAAAAAAGGACTTACTTATATTTTAAAGTCTTCTGTACATATTGCCTTTTACAAAATAAAAATATGGGAATGTACAGTTAATCCAAAACTATTTTAGTTTTAAAATCATAGCCACCCATAGCAGAAATGCATCTCACTGGTGATCACTGAAGCTACCAGTATCTTACTCCTATAGATACAGGATGGGATTCTGCTTATCAGCTTTAACTGTCAAGGTAGGCATGTTGTGTAAGGTGTCTTTCTAGGCTCTCTTTACAGTAAATGGCAGCGCCTCTAGAGTGCACCCTTCACATCTATTAATGTCTCCTAATATGTAGTCTTCTAACATCTATTAATAGGTGGAATGAATTCCTCAGGGACATCTCTTTCTTCCTTTACAGTAGACGGAATCAAGTCTCAGCTGAGAGCAGGTGCTCAGATTTTAAACTTAGAGCTGTGTGGCGGACGTTATCCATGATATCTTTCATCCCCTGAAAGGACGAAATGTGGGATGGGACTGTACTAGGCTGTTTGCAGAGATAATGGCTGTGTCTACATTAGTGTTTTACTTCACAGTGGGATATTTTTCCTTCGAATCAGCCCCATTTACTATACTGTGATCCGCACTGTAGAACAGTCTTAGGGTATACAAAATGGGTATCTTTCTGGTGAAGTTAAATGGAAGATACACTCCCAGACAGCACCAAATCCACAATTTACAGCTAGTCCAAAATAGCACACCCCAAAGGTGTGCAGTGTGAATGTCAGGTCTTCAGCATCGTTTTGCTCTACAGAACCATTCCTATTAGGCTGCACTACTTGCCAGCATACACAAAGACCGCTGATTCAAATCAGCTCCATGTTTCAAACTTGCCCGTGAAAAATAGAATGTAAGTATGATGGAGATTTTGAACTGACAGAAGAAAATAACAGAACTGTAGACCATGAAATAAAGGTAGTAGTTGTGCTGTTGTGGCTGCAGCTGAGTAAAATGAAGGGGCTACTGATCCCAAATGCTCTCAGCTTTCTTTTACTGCTCCTACACCAAAGGCTGCCACCCCCTTAGCTAGCATAACTTAAAAGGATATTTGTTCCCTTGCCATGTTTTTTTCATAATAGGTTACGTTGATTTAAACACTACAATAGTAAGGTCTGAATTGTGTTGCCACCCATCAACTGAAAAAAAATTTTCAGTCAACAATTTCACCCCTCAAAACCATGTAAGATTACCTTAAAAAGACATAAGATCTTTAAAAACTGTATTTTTATTTACCTGCTGGGTTTTATGTCTTTATGATTCATGCTGGCAGGTTTCTTGACAACAGTGCTCCTGAGAAAATACCAGTTTTCTCAAATGAAAGCTGAGATTTTCAAGTAAGCACTGGGTCAAGCAACCAAAGGTTAAGCAAGCCACTCTCAGTGAGACTTCAAAGGGAAGTCACAGAAATCACAAAACCTAAAAGTTTGGCCATTGTCCTGAATTAAATCCATGTGCCCTAGTCCTGTTAAACCTGTCATATGGGGAACTTCTCATATGAGTATTACAAAAATGTGAAGGAGAAGAAAGTGGTGCGGTCTGTTGGAATACCAATATGCCAGGCCATTTTATGAGTCTGGGCTGAGACTGTTAAGTCTCTGAAGCCAAAGCCTAAGGCAGTTCTTATTGCATGCTGTAACTTTTTTGGAGTTTTTTGGCTAATCACTAAAGTCTTACTACTTTTGATTTTTTAATATGAATTATAAGACATGGATCAAAGCTGGCAGGTTGTTTAGGCATTAATATTTAAAAAGACCATCTGGTTTTAATAATTATTTTAAAAGGACAAAGATATACGAGGAATTACTTTCGATATTTCTAAGTTGTGCCACTGTTGCATTTTTAAACTTTTCAGCAAAACTGATATTATAATAGGAATGGTGTTTGTACAAAGACTCTTAAATTTCTGTTAAACAACTGTACTGTGTCTTAAATGACAAGAAATTTTATTTAGCACATGCCAACGGCATGCTGAAGATTTTTCCAACAGCTCTGATTCATCTCCTTGAATTATTTTTTTTCTTAGAGATACAGTATAGACAATCATTTTATTAACAAACAGCTGTTTTAATATTCATGGCAATAAAGAGTTCTTCTAGAACCCTCAGTAGAACTGGTTCTGCGTTGAAGAGCCAAACAAGACTGATTGCTGCCAGAATTAATGAGCCTTTCTATACTCGTATGCTGTATACAGTATAATTCATCTGCAGTTTAATCACTAACTAAAAATTTAGAACTGACTGCGGGGAGACAGGACTCAATTAAGTGATTCCTTGCAGGCTGGTATTCCTTTGTGTCCAACCCTTACACACCAACCTGGATCACAGGAGGCTTGCAGGAACAGGCACACACATTCTGTGCAGCCAGCCAGCAGCCATTACCCAGCAGGACAAGTGCCCGGGGAAGGGAAGGCAGGCTGTGCTGCTTTCCCAGAACATCTCACATGGGACAGAGCTGAGCAAAGCCTCAAGCCCTTTGTGGCTCTTTCTGGTGTCACTCCGGTGCCAAGTGAATGATTACTTCGAGAGACTTTCCTTAGCAATATATATTTCGCCTTTAAAACTCCCACAGGGCACTTTTTCTGTGAAATTAGTATAAACCCACTACATTTTTATAAACAGTTGATTCACTGGACAGGTTAAGTCCTGTCTTCTGAGGGATAGAAATTCTGTCTGTAGCACTGATAGAAAACCCTCACAAAAGTGACTTGCTGGGAGTTTTTCTAGTAAGAGGAGGAGGAAGCATGGGTCTTATGGTACCGTTCAGGAAACTGTTTGGCCCTAATTTTGCCTTCTTATCTGTAGCTATCGAAGTGTTCTGCAAAATAAAAGAGCTATATTAGCATCATTTCATATATAGGAAGTTGAAGCACAAAAAGGTAACGCAGCTGTCCTGAAACCTGATGATAATTTGGTGGGAGAGAACCCCCATTTATTGACTCCCCATTCTATGCCCTATCCACAGAAACGTGCTGCCTCCCAGTGCTGCCTAGATATACCGGGCATCTGTGGAGCTGTATTTTTAGCCCTGATACTCTCTTTGGCTGGAACTGGGCCATGAAGATTCACAGTAAGCTAAGGACTGTAAATATCCCTTAGACTTTATGGGAGGAAAACTGGCATAATCTCAAAGCAGAATAAGCACTTTCATAAATTTCAGTTTTGTTAACTACTGTCATACTTGAAAGATTTCCCTGCAAAATAAGAAAGAACCAACCAGCTGCAGCATGTTGTAAACAAGCAAAAATTAGGAAGAAGAATTCCTGCAGACTTTATCATGTTATGGCAACAAAATCAGTTTTTAAGAACTACAAATCATGGAGGTTTCAGGGCTTTTGCAGACTTAATGGCTTATGCTGGTCATTAAGCCATCAACAAAAAATCTTTTCATCTCCCAGTAATACTGTAAATATTTGTTTTCTCCCAACCCACTTTGTTGTAGGAGAAGCAGATAGCCCCATGTGTTTCAGATGCACAGGCCTTTCTCAAAATTACCTTACCACTAGAACATTAAGGCTCCATAGTTGGATCAAAATTCTTCTAAAACTGCAGAACCTCCTTCTGTCCTGTTTTTGGAAGTGTCTTGTGACTTACGTTGATCCATAGCAAATATGCTTATTTTAAGGTGACATAAAATTCTGTAAAGCTGGGTCTTGCAGAAGGGTGAAAAGAAATGTATTACAGATGACAGAGATCAAGTAGTGCATACGCACACATCATCTTCTGTGTGTCACGACAGCATTAGTCCTCAAGAATATGAGGATTAGCTGTCTCCAACAAGCACTTAATTCCATTAGACAAGTAGTCCTGAGAAAAGGTGAGAAAAAATGCAGAATCCTGCTACATCCTGAGTGATTTATGAGTGAACTGCCAGGGAAAATCACAATGGTGCACTCTCTTTGGTGGGACATACTATGGGTTCTGCAGGCATACTTTTGCAATAAAGTATTGGACTGTTTTTGTAGCAACATTTTATAGGGTAGCAAGGTACAGCAGTTGTTCTGCTTGTAAACTAATGACCCCTTGTCCCTCAATGTGCTGCTTCTGAGTGGAGTAATTTTTCCCATTAAGTTAGTGCTCTAAATTAGTTTTTCTGAGACACTAGGCTAGTGTGATTAGCATTCACTTTGCACAGGAAGGAGCTTGGATAACTTCAACATTCATTCTGCTTTTCTCTTCAGTCCAGACACTATTCCTTCCACTCAACAGTCATTCCCCTGGATACCATTCGTTTCTGATTAACACAGGAGAATTTCCCCAAGCCATGGCTTCCAGGCAGTATTTTTCCCATGAAATCCTCCCACATTACTTGCAGACAAAGGAAACATTAAAACTTTCCAATAGGGAAAGCTAAAATTGATATTGCCTTCAGTGTGTTACTTTCTCAATCTCATTGTCGGATGATAAGAGGCCACTAACCTAACAAGTCATTTGTGATTCTTACAGAAAGAACAACTTGGTCAATAATATGAAAAGCTCAAGCCACTCTAAAGAGTCTCAAAAAGTTTCAGGGATATCAGATAAAAGATACAAGCACTCTCTGACTCTGAGAGATAGGGTCTCTATGGGTCTTAACCTGGGCAGCATGTAAAAATGCGGCAAGTGCTGAAAACAATTTTTTCCTGCAACATATTATTAATACTTAATGTCTGTGCATTTTGCTGCTGCAACCAGAGCAGAGTAATTAAATTGTTACTTTAGTGTAGAGAATATGCTGACCTTTCTTTCCAACTGTTAAATCAATGGGCGGGGAGGACAGTGTTAAACCACAGGGTGGTTTTGGACTACCCATTTTAACAGCAGTGTCTCTTCTCTTCTCTTCTCTTCTCTTCTCTTCTCTTCTCTTCTCTTCTCTTCTCTTCTCTTCTCTTCTCTTCTCTTCTCTTCTCTTCTCTTCTCTTCTCTTCTCTTCTCTTCTCTTCTCTTCTCTTCTCTTCTCTTCTCTTCTCTTCTCTTCTCTTCTCTTCTCTTCTCTTCTCTTCTCTTCTCTTCTCTTCTCTTCTCTTCTCTTCTCTTCTCTTCTCTTCTCTTCTCTTCTCTTCTCTTCTCTTCTCTTCTCTTCTCTTCTCTTCTCTTCTCTTCTCTTCTCTTCTCTTCTCTTCTCTTCTCTTCTCTTCTCTTCTCTTCTCTTCTCTTCTCTTCTCTTCTCTTCTCTTCTCTTCTCTTCTCTTCTCTTCTCTTCTCTTCTCTTCTCTTCTCTTCTCTTCTCTTCTCTTCTCTTCTCTTCTCTTCTCTTCTCTTCTCTTCTCTTCTCTTCTCTTCTCTTCTCTTCTCTTCTCTTCTCTTCTCTTCTCTTCTCTTCTCTTCTCTTCTCTTCTCTTCTCTTCTCTTCTCTTCTCTTCTCTTCTCTTCTCTTCTCTTCTCTTCTCTTCTCTTCTCTTCTCTTCTCTTCTCTTCTCTTCTCTTCTCTTCTCTTCTCTTCTCTTCTCTTCTCTTCTCTTCTCTTCTCTTCTCTTCTCTTCTCTTCTCTTCTCTTCTCTTCTCTTCTCTTCTCTTCTCTTCTCTTCTCTTCTCTTCTCTTCTCTTCTCTTCTCTTCTCTTCTCTTCTCTTCTCTTCTCTTCTCTTCTCTTCTCTTCTCTTCTCTTCTCTTCTCTTCTCTTCTCTTCTCTTCTCTTCTCTTCTCTTCTCTTCTCTTCTCTTCTCTTCTCTTCTCTTCTCTTCTCTTCTCTTCTCTTCTCTTCTCTTCTCTTTCAGAATGAGGTGGCAATGCTTCTCAAGCCAATATCAGAGAAAATTCAGGAAATTCAGAACTTCAGAGAAAGGAACAGAGGAAGTAAAATGTTCAACCACCTCTCAGCCGTCAGTGAAAGCATACCTGCCCTTGGCTGGATAGCAGTGGTGAGTGACAGACAGGATGGTTGGGAGGGCTGTAAATGTGCTTCTGGATGATGTGGCCCAGAATAGTTCCAAATCTTGCAGAACTCTGCAGTCTCAGCTGCATAGTTCTTCAGTCTACTACACCCAAGAAGGTGTTTTATAATATACCTAATACATCAGGGAGGGTGCCTGACTAATGTTTTACTTCCTTTCTCTTTCTGTTGTTTCCTGCTACCATGGGTTGATGGTCCTAGTCTCCTAAACCAGGCCCTTATGTCAAGGAGATGAATGATGCTGCTACCTTTTATACTAACAGGGTATTAAAGGACTACAAGCACAGGTATGTTGCCAAGCCCCAGTATCTGCTAGCCAGAGAAGAGAGCATTAATCATACCAATAGGGTTCACAATGTCATCACAGAAAGCATTTTATAAACTAAAAAGCATTTGATAAAATCTGCTTGCAGTAGTGTATTTTCCCCTCCTCATCTTTGACCTGCAGTGTGTTGCAGTGAGAATGGCAGCAGCACTAGCAGTGCTCGTTTTCACTCTCCGCAAATTATAGGATTATATTTAATTTTCTGGTATTCCAGCATCATAAGCTTATATGCAAATGCATATTTACATATCAGTGTGTGGCTAGCTACCCGCTACGCATCTTTGTCTCACTTGTGGACTCACACTGTTGCTGTTCTTGCTCTTTGCTTGAAAATGTGCATTTAGCTGGTAGGTGTATACAACTGAGCATCTAATTCCGTAGCTCCCAAAATGATTTTTTTTTTCTGTACCACTGCATTGTTTTTAAAGAGCACGAGGAATTCACAGCAAAGTTCCATGAATGAGATCTGTGAGCTGACAGAGAAAAAGTACAGGTCCTTCCTATGCCCTCTTACAAAAAGTCATATATAAATCCTGTTGATTTGCTACGTCTGGAGGCCAGATTTTGGCTCTTGATTTATATATCCCAGTGAAGAACGGTATTTGCAGTTTTGTTTTTCCACTTTAGTGAGGAGAACTTTATATATATAAAAACCTTTTTAGTATATTTCTATTTATGGTACATGTATAAATATATACTATACACTATATATAATATATGTTTTATATATATTATGTGTTATTCCTGCAGCCTTAGTTTACTTACTGAAGGTAGTACCTACGGGGGTAACTGAAGATTTTTACAGTGTACCTTTAGAAGTACTTAATCTGGAGAAGAAAATGTCTCACATAACAGTATAGACAGGGTACATTAGTGAGGTATTTAGTTCTTT
>NW_010551279.1:0-29929 GCF_000687285.1 Phaethon lepturus | reverse complement strand
TTCCCTAATAAGAAATTCTTTTCCTGTTTTTCACTGTGTCAGATCACAGTGTCTTCCAAAGCAGTAGAAGGCTCTCCCTTGACTTGAGTAGGCTTTGGATTAAAGCTGTTGATCCAGATCCTCAGCAGTATTAAGCATCAAACTCCAAAGGAAATAAATAGGAGGTAGACACCCAAATCCTTGTGAGCATCCAGTCCACAGCTGTCACTATTCAGTAATAATCCTTTTCTGGATCTTCATTAAGTAAGGACTCCATCTTACAAGCAGTTTCTCTCTCTCTGCCTATTTCTTGTTTTCACTTACTGTCCCACTGGAAGACTAAGCCTTCCAAATAATGATTCCAGAGCCAACTTGTGACTTGTACTTCAAAAATTCTTGATGTATAAATATTTTAGTCTAGTGACTATAATGTGATCCAGCATTACCCTGGCTACCTTTGAACTTGGAAGCTAGAATATCTCACAGAACCCATGGATATTTAATTTTCTAAAATTCAGCACCCTGAGACTGTGTCTGGGTAGCTGCTGCACAGCTCCATATACCTTTAGTGCTTCTTCAGTAGCCTTTGAGCCTGAACAGGATGATGACACACCCTTCCAGCAGGAAGCACTCTGTGCTAGAGGCATCCTTTGCCTTGTTCATCCTCTGGAAAGATCCAAAAGCTTTCCAGTGTTGGAGGCCTCAATATTTTCAGCACTGGCCTGCTGTCTGCCTGCTAACTGATTTGTCCCTGGCTTTAAGGCAGACGTTGGGTTTTACCTGCTTTAAACAAGAGTAGCAATGCTTTTAAGCTGGTTTTAAGTACAAACATTCACATATATAAATATTGTCTCTGTTTTTACAGTGATGCACGCCATGTTGATTGGGTGAAGTCATATCTGAACATCTGGTCTGATCTTCAAGCTTATATCAAAGAGCATCATACCACAGGTCTCACTTGGAGTAAAACTGTAAGTACTCTTTCCTTCTTCATGAAGAACCATAAAATGCCAGTAACCAATTTGACTTTTAATGCAGGTCATTAGCTCAGGAAAAATAAATATTTATGCCAGGAGCAGAAGTCATGGTCCATGGACTTACCAACCAAACCAATAAAAGTTTGAAAGGCAGGTGGAGAAGATGTGTCAGCTCATTGTGGTACAGGTTTTGAGGAAGAGGGAAGAACTATTTGTTATGATTATAGCCATAACCCCCAGCTGCAGATGGTGAGATGCAGACGCAATTCTCCAGGCCTACTACACCAGAAGGCAGGAACAAAAGCAAACCCCAGAAATTTAAAGGACATGTCAGACTAAAGGAAAATTGGGGTAATGTGATGGGGAAAGGAGAAGAATGGTGGAAAGAATCTGAACAAAGAGAGATATTTAATAGCAGGAAAAAGAAACACAAGGGATACATACCAATTTATTACTTCATAGATATCTATCTTTTAAAAACTCTTATTTTATACATACAGAAATAATTTCTGAAATATGTATATAGAGTAAAATATAACTGTATGCATAACTATTTATACTCCGTATATTTATATAAAAGTCTGCTGTGTGTTATATCTGAGATGCATAGCAGATGATGGCAATGAATATTGTTCTCTAAGAGAGGTATAGAACCATGGAATCATAAAATAGTTTGGGTTGGAAGGGACCTTTAAAGTTCATCTAGTCCAACCCCCCTGCAATGAGCAGGGACATCTTCAACTAGATCAGGCTGCTCAGAGCCCCGTCCAACCTGACCTGGAATGTTTCCAGGGATGGAGCATCTACCACCTCTCTGGGAATAAACATAAAGAATTAATTTTCTGTTGGATATAAATGTAAGAGTTTATATCTACATTGACAGAATGTTCTATATTATTCCAATAATGTGATCATGTTTATTATCAGGTTAGGAGAATTGCTGAAGTGTATTGGAAATATAAGCAGCCAGCTCTTTGCTGTTATCATCTCCTAAACTTACCAGTGCACTCACGTATTTGCACAGGCAGTCTTTCACACCAAGTTTATAATTTCTTCTGTATAGGCCAATATTCTTTTTTTTAATTGAATGACTCTTCAGAGGACTTATGTAGGCCACCAGATAATTTAATTCCCAGAACAAACCATTGTAAGAACTCAGGAACTTGGGGAAGTGATGTAGAGCTTTTGGATGGAATGCATCTTCACGTGGAATAAGGGCTGGAACCCTTCTCCTATGAAGAATGGCTGAGAGAGTTGGGATTGTTCAGCTTGGAGAAGAGAAGGCTCCAGGGAGACCTTACTGCAGCCTTTCAAAATATGAAGGGGGCTTATAAGAAAGATGAAGAAAGACTTTACTAGGGCCTGTAGTGACAGGGCAAGGGGCAACAGTTTTAAACTGAAAGAGGGTAGATTTAGATTGGATACAAGGAAGAAATTTTTTACCCTGAGGGTGGTGAGACACTGGAGCAGGTTGCCCAGAGAGGTGGTAGATGCCTCATCCCTGGAAACATTCAAGGTCAGGTTGGACAGGGTTTGAGCAACCTGGTCTAATGAAACATGTCCCTGCCCATGGCATGAAGATTGGACTAGGTGATCTTTAAATGTCCCTTCCAATCCAAACCATTCTATGATTCTGTAGTACCTGGAAAAGTTACTTCATCCCCCCCTGTATGGAGGTGGTAACTATGTAAGAGAATACGTTACTTGTGCTCAGCAACAGATTATGCAACTTTTTCTTCACATCCTTCATTAGACATTGGACAAGGCCTTACAGTACTCAAGTATTCAAGTGCAAGTTCAAACACAGGAGAGACCATGATCTGTGTGTACTTCTTAGTATGAAGCAATGCAAAAATATTAAACATGATAAATTAGAAGGCTGGAATTTTCTGCTACTTTGTAGGTTTCTGTAGTAAAAATTTAAAATATTAAACACAATTCTCTTCCTTAATTTAGTACAAAATTTCACACGTGCTACATTCTACTTTATTTTAATCAGTGAATGTGAGAAGAGCTAATGATTTTAGAATTGTTATTGGATAAGGAAAAGAAATTGTAGTACCCTGTTAGCAGAATTAGCCTGAGAATCTGGGACAAATTTAGTTCTGTTAATACAGAGAAAGAATCATCATCTTCACCTTTAATGGAACTTTACAAGTATGGAAATAGTGTTATGAGATAAAGATTTGTTACAGCCATTTGATCAAAGAGGAGGAACTGTCAGTGCTGGGAGTAACTGGTAATCTTACTCAGAAGTGTAGCTGTTGCAGATTATATTTGACTGGTCTTAAACCAGCATCTCAGCCAGCACATCTCTCTATTTCCCTTTCTCCAGTTGTGCAGGGAAGTGCTGAATACAAATCGAGGTGTGACTTATTTATTCATATTAAGCATAGTTTCCTGCCAACGGTGCTCATTCCATCATGAGTGATGAGCCCATTACTGCATCTGAAGTATTGATTTCACTCACGTTGGATATCACTCAGACCTAAAAGTTGTCATGGAAGTATGGCTCATTTAAATTATCATTCATGTAATGTGTGTCAGAAAGATTAAATTACAAACAAATTTTTATGGATGTTTAATTTTTTAAAGTTTTATTTCATGTGAGTGTAAGGAAACTAGAATCCAGTAAGCTAGCAGGTTGTTTAAATAGCTTGTTGTTTAAATGTTGTTTAAATATTTCTATGAAGCTTGGTAGCAAATACATTCAAGAAAGCAATGAGTTACTCAAGTGATAATTTGATTTTTTTTATACATTTTAAAGTAAGAATGAAAGTCACAGATTCATGCTGTGTGAATTTAAGCGTAAAGGTCTGCAGAATCAGGGCCCAGACAGAAATATGATATATATAAAAGCTGTAGATATATTCCAGACACGGTTGTTAATCATTGCACACAGCAGCTTCCACTTATATGCATAAAAGGAAAAAAGGAAAATAAAGTAGTTTGGCAAGGCATTGAGAAAGTGGCACATTTATGAAAGGGAGACATTGATACAGAAATGCTGTTTTGTTACAGAGGGAGAGAGAATGAGAGAAAGGTTTTGACCTGTATAAGTACACATTTTAAAGTACATTATACCGATAATTTAACCTTCATGTCTGCAGAAGTCAACAAAGCAATGTTTGAAGCTTTATATAAAAAGCTATTAAGTAACGTATTTGAGTTATTTCTAAAGAGACTAGAGTCAGGGAGAACAGTAACCGCTGCTGCTCTCAGGGCTGTATTCTCATAGCTTGAACTGCAGCAACACCCCCAGGAGCATCAGCCTAGATCAGACTATGTTTGGGTTTCCAAAAAGGAGGGGACAGGTTTTTTAGAGAGCAGTTGGCCCCGTTACCTGTAGATACTGCATACTGTGGTGCGCATGTTTCTGGCCATGCTCCGTGGCAGCGTGGCAAAGCTGTGCCATTCCCAGCCCCGCTGTGCCCTTCCGTCAGGCGGCACAGGGCAGCTGCAGCCAACCTTGGAAGAGATCGCTGCCGCATACAGTGAAGTGCTGCTGGCTCTGGCAGTGAGCACAGGCAGGCACTTCAGAGGAAAGAGAAAGAAATGTCTTAGTAAACTACAAGACAGACACTAAAACAGGTGCAAAAGGTTGAAATAATGGCTAAGCAGTCGGCTCTGACAATAGCAGTTACCTCTATCAGCTTTATAATAAATTTGTGATGAAAACAGATGCTTACAGATTTTTGGATCTAACACAGTTCTCTCTCCTTATTCACTTTGGCTCTGGTTCTGCCAAGATGCGTGACAATATTTTACTCCTTGAGGGCATCCTATTGAAATGCATGGGACTGTGTGAGGAGAAAGTCAAGAAATCAGTGGAGTTAAGGACCTTGAGACCTTTGTGTATCTGAGCCTGTTTTGCTACCCATGTGGAGTAGTGGTACAAAACTGGACTCTACGAAAATGGCAGGCATTTCAAGACATGATGGATATGGTTAGGATATTTGTTGGTACTGTGCTCACAGAAGAAAACTGTATGTTTAAAGTACATATGTTTGTGAGCAGGATTGTCCCGGAGAGTAAAATGTTTCACTCTGTATTTTCGCCATGATCTGAAGTATTCATTTTTATTAATTGATTGTGCATACATCAGGGGAAATATCCTTGTCATTGGAAGTCACATGGTTCTACAGTATTTCCTTAAAAGTGTAATTGTTTTGAATGTAAAGTGTGAGCTGCCTTCTGCCACACATACCCTGTAGTGAGTAGCAGTTCACTATAGTCACTACATCTCAATTTGGCCATCTTGACAACGGGAACAATTGCAATTACCAACCTAATGAAGGTTTGCAAGTTTTAATCTGCTGCCAGATATGACATTCTCAGATGTCAGTGAGTCTTATGCAAAAGCTGTTACTATAATGAAAAATTTTAAATGCCCAGTGTAGCATTTTACCCATGCAGAAACTGTCATTTTTGCTTGCTACAACTTTCTGACTTTTAACATGAAATCTACAACCATAACAGTAACCTATGTCTTTTTTCAGTTCTCACTGATAAACAGCAAGTGCCCTTTTTTCTTTTTTTTTTCCCCCCCTAATAAGGGATTCTATTGAAGCATGGCTCTTTCTTCCCTCTCTGCATTTTCTGCTGATGCAAAGAAATGAACAGCTGTAATACACACTCACAAGAATGCCTAATAAAAGTTTGTTTGCTACAAGGACTGCATGAGTAAGCTGGGGGAAGTGAAACTTCTGCTCCTGTTTCTGCAGGTTAACTTTGCAGCAAGAAAACAACCAGTAATAATGAGAGATTGCTCTGGTTTCCTGTACATCAAATAAGTGTTAAGAAACAAATCTTGCTCAAGGATAATTGTCTTGAATGTTTCTCTCAGTTGCGGGTGGATCTGCAGTTAAGTTTTTGTTCTTCATATAGAACAGTCATTCAGGACAAATTTTGCCAGCAGGACTGTTTGCAAGCAGGAAACATTTACTGACTAACAGTGAATTTCATTACAGTGTTTAGTTTCTAATACAGAATTTCACTCAAGTGACAAATGTCCCCCTGCCATTTACACATCAAAACAAATTCTTAGGAGGAAGCCTGCATCTTTACAAGCAGTTGAGATTTATTTATATCCTGTTCCCATTGAAGCTCATAAAGTATCTTCAAGTCTTTTCTTCCTGAAATATAATTTTTAAAAATATGTATCACTCATTAGATAGTTTCTAAAAATGCTCTATAAAAGTCGAAATTCTCTACAGGCTCCACACTGAGAAGAACCATTGTAATTCCTGCATTAGCATGATTGAGCGCAATTATAGTAGTCTCAGTACGGACTTTGGCCATTTCATTCTTGTCTAAAATAATCACCTCCAGACATTTTCTTACAAAATGGCCCTGCCTCTCTCCTGTACCATCAAAACATTTTCCTGTAATATATCGTCTCTCTACATATTGAGGTGAACAACCTGCAAAAGGCTGACTTCTGCTAGCAAAAGCCTATTATCCTTCCAGTATCTCTTCTATGCTGTGTTTAGTTTGACCCACTTATCAAGAAGGGATCGTCTGAGCCATTTCACTAGAGCTAAAGGTCAAAACTATAGTGCCAAATTCCAGCCACAACTACAATCCCGGAGGCCTCATTCAGACAGAAGTAAGAGCAGCATAGATACGCTGATTTAAATGCCTGTATCTTGGATAAGGTGTAGACATTGAACATGTGCTCAATTTTTCTCAGTCGTAGCCTTTCCTCTCCTTTTCTGTCCCCTTCCATTCCTTTCTCTTTCCTTCCCTTTCCCTATTTCCTTATACTTTTTTGTTGAAAAATTTGTATCCTTTAATCTCAACTGTTTCTTTCTCAGAGAATATAGGCAAGGTTCAGTTTTTGGTACACTGTCGATTTAGAAACTGGCCATCCTGGCAACTCTGCAATAATTGCTTCTTTGGTGGAGACTGTCTTAATTACAGAATCACAGAATCACTAAAGTTGGAAAGGACCTTCAAGATCATCAAGTCCAACCATTAATCCAGTGCCACCATGTCCCCTAAACCATGTCTTGAAGCACCACATCCACACGTTTTTTGAACACTTCCAGAGATGGTGACTCCACCACCTCCCTGGGCAGCCTGTTCCTATGCTTGACCACCCTCTAATTACATCCATGTCCCTTTCAAAGACAGTAGTTTTACTCCCTTATTCCAGCAATGACTGACAATATTTGTCTTTACTGGATATCAATGGCGTCCTTTTAACATCAGTGACCAAAGACCATTCAGACATGTTAAGGGAGAACCTGGGAGAGGCTTGTCTGACAACAGCTGTCAAACACAACCTGACCTGTAACATAATGCAACCTAGTTCCAGTGGAAAAGGCAAAGGAAAAAGAAAATTGGAAGTATGTAAAATGGAGAGACAAGGAAAAGGCACATCTGTTAAAACTTTACCATATTGCTAAAAGGATTGGTCTTCTTTTTAACTGAATGTTTGTATAAGTGAAAGATGGTTTAGTGTGCCTGTGGGAGCAAGTTACTTGTTGACTATTACATTAGCATAGAGTTCTCAGATGATTTAGGGGACCTTGGCTGCATAAAACATTTCTGTTTGGGTAACTGTGAAGTTGGAAGGGCCATTTTAAACCCTGAACAGGTGATAAATGCCAGGAGTATATTAAGGGGCTTCAAAGTTTGCAGACTCAATAGATAAATAATTCTGCAGAAACCCGGTAACAAGAAAAGAGGCTGGCCTGGTTTTTGCTGTTTTGTGTTTTAGTTCACAAAGATTACAGGCCCTGTAAGTCTGCTGTTTCATCTAGTAAATTGTGGATCTCAGTGCAGCATAACCCCTTGCAGACAGGTGGCTTCAATACGGTAGGTAATAGAACTGTTGTGCTAAGCTGCTTTTACACAAAAAACACCTTAACAAGAGCTCTGTGGCCCTGAGTCTCAGTCCACCTGTTCCCAGAGGTTGATACGTGATATTTTGAGCTTCATGATTCTTCTCTTTGGCTGTGCATATGTATGGAAAGAACAATACAGAATGCTGAAATCATTTTAGGTGTGAAACTAGGATTACTATTAAGGGGGGGAGAAAACAGGGATATCTTTTTTTTTTTTTTTTGAGAAGAATGTAGTCCCCATTAGGATTCCTGTTTATCTGCCATGAAAAGAAGGCTTTTCAATAAATTAAGGAAGGGATTTTACGCCTCTGTCTCTGCCACCTGTTGCCTCAGCTGCAAATAGATACTTACCTCTTAATATGAATGACTAATAAAATACGTACTATATATTACGCACATGCACATATAATTAATTTCTGTGTATTATATAGATGTTTATAAACTATTTGTCCTGAGTAAAAACAACATTGCAGCTACAAGAAATGTGTCTTCATTTAAATGCTCCACAGCAGGTTCCCACCACAAGAACTTTGTTCCCCCCAGTTTCTATGCCGCAGTGTGTCAGCCTAAAGCTGGATAAACACAGAGGAGCACCGCGGGTGTTTATACAGAGCCTGGCACATAAGCCCCTCGTATCCCCAGAGATATGAGCCTCTGACTAGGGCTCTTTGCTGCTACAATGCTACAAATATAGTAACGGTGACATGGAAGGCTAACCCAAGGAATTGTTCAGCAAGAATAGCTCAGGAAATAGTAACATCTGTGATAAGACAAAAAAAGAAATTCTAACTGTCTCGGTAGCTGGGTTCAGACCTAGAGAAATGTCAAGCTGCATATGGCCACCAAAAATTACTGACAGTATGGCATCCAGAGCACTTGTGTTATGTATGAACAGCATTTTATTTCTCTTAACAAGACTGGCTGTTGCCCTGTGCCCCAGGAGGAGCCTTTAGGACAAACGTGCTGTAACAAGGCCCAGCTTCTCAGAAGCAAAGGGCTTCACTCATCTCTACTGTAATTTCAAGGGAACTAAATGAGATTCAGTATGGATGGATTTTAACCAGCCAGCTGCCTCAACATAAAGAGTCATTCCTTTCTTCCATTGAGCCATCTAGATAGCCAGCAAGGAGAAGTGTACCTCACCCTTCTGCTGGACCTACAAGATAAAGGTAGAAATACAACATACTTTGAGGCTGTACTGCAATCCTGCAAACGCTTGCCCAGTGGTAATATGCATTTATCAGACCCAGCTCCATGAGCGGCTTCAGACACTGTCACTAGAAGAAGCTACTGAGCCACAGTCAATGGGAGTCCCTTGGGCCTCCCTGCAGATGGCTCTGGGCTACCCAGCAAGGAGCAAACCCTGACCCGTTCCTGTCACCCCATTCAGAGCATGGTTTAGTTGGAGACTGAAGACAATTTTTTTCCCTGGAAGGAAATTTCTGGAATGTTCCATCCCCTACAGAGCTGTTACTACATGGCCGCAGGGCCCACATCTCCTGTTCTTCATAGGACCTTACTCGGAGAATTACATTTTCCCCCATTTCAGAAAGCTCCAGGAGCAAGGTTTAAAGCACATCAAGTTCACTGTGATACAAAGCTAGCAGGTTAAAAGCTAATGGCTTGCTTTTGTGTTACATTTTCACAAAGTAAAGCTGAAGCTGTCTATTCCCCTGATAATTCTTACCAGGGGTGTATTTGCAAATGATGGAAAAATGACCACGCTAACATGTTAATGGCAACAGCCAGCTATCAGCATAACTTTATGTGATGTCTATAGACACCACAGCACTGAGAACAGCAGCTGTTGCCGAGGCAAACAGCTGAAATAAAAGAGGAAGAAAGGCGGCTTGCAAATAACTGCCTTTGCTAGTCCAAATGGCTCTAAATACTCTTTGTGTAAAGATACGCTGTTGTTAACATCTGCTTGAAGTTAATCTGAAGAGTTGTTTGCAAGTAGCAATGCTGGTAAGCACCTGCTGCTTTAGGATAGATGAACTTTTGCAGGCATGTAACATGCTATTTTATTCCCAGCAGCTCTCACAAACACCACCCTATACAGAACAGAAATGAATGGACTTTGTGAAGGGCACTTTAGTTGAAATTGGATAGGACTATACACAAGTATTGCCAGATACCAGAACAGTTTAAGAGTCTGGTTCAGAAATATTCTAGAGCCTGAAGGTCTAAGTGGTCTTGGAAGGGTGACTGATGAAAGCAAATAGATTGCCAGTGACTTAGGTTGGTAACTTGGAGGTCTATGCATATGAGTTCATAATGAATGAAAAAAGAAACTTCCTGGAACCACTTCGCTAGGCTGATTGTAAAACTGCCCTTTGCCTCAGTGTTTGAGTGCAGCACAGCTCCCATCTTCCTGGCATGCAGGGAATGTGAGAAGTGCAAAGTGTCTTCTGCATTTCCAGTTCACTTTTGTGCTTTCTGTCCCCTTGTTAGGTTCCCCTGAGCCACTCTTCCCACAATTTCACCTCACTTGAATGTTTGTTTGATTTCAGTCAGGTAAAGCAAAATGGCAAAGAAAAGAAGACAAAAGCCAGAGTGAGACTGAACCCCTCTTTACAGCAAGTCTCTGTTACGCTCCCTCATGAGTGAGACTTGTCTGTCTTATCCACGCTGTTCTATTTCAATGGCGGATTGCCCCACTGGATATGTCCATGCCGCAAGACAGTAGATCTACAGTGGAGCAGTTCATCCCTCCCTGTATTTTAGTGACCTTTTTTCCTTCGATTTGTCCTTCAATTTTGCCTGGCCTAATTTATGATTGCAGTTGTTCAGTTTCCAGAATGGACATAGATGTTCAGACATAATTGAACATATCACGGTACAATATCTTAGTTTGTGTAGCTGTAACTCAGATCATAAACTAGACAAGAATTCGTCATGCAGGATAACAGCTAACAACAAAGGTTCAGTCCGTCTTTTATTTCTGTGACTGCACAACATTAAGAGGAAAAGTGGCAAGGGTGACTGAATCCCAGGTGTCTTCTGAGACCTTGAGACAGCTCCTGTGTTCTTAATTAGATCAAACTCATAATCTTTTGAGCTCAGTGGAGATAGCCACTGACTTTGGTGGAGGGACCAGGCTCGTAAAGAAAAAAGGAGGCAGATGGGCAACCTGAGTGCAAGGGATAGGAATTTTTTTTCCTACTCTTGAAACCCACTCAAAGGACTAGAATGTCTTCGTTCCCCAGGTCAAGGATTGAGATTTTTTACTAGACTTGTCTTTTCACTAGTGCTGCTCTAGAAGGGAAAGATGCTCCTAGTTTCCCAGATCCTTTCCTACCTCTGCTCTTTCTTGAAAAGTAAGACAGACGTTCTCCAGACATACAAAATCTCATCCAAACTTGACGTATGTATTTAAAATTCTTCCTTTTTGTCTGTACTTTCACAAGGCAGTTCTTTCAGAGTTCTGGGAGAGAGGTCATCCACTTCCACAGATAAACACCTCTGAGTTTTGCTTCCACCTCAGTTACATAGACATTCCCATACTTTTGTTGCCATTTGGGAAACTGTCTCTGATGCACTACTCAGCAGCATCAGTTGAGCCTGGAGTATCCTGCATTATCTGTGATGGCCTTCAGTTTGACACTTGAAGCAAAGAGACTGGCAGAGTGACCCACCACTCTGTGTTGTATGCAGAATACCCAGATAACTTCTACATCTTTTTTTTTTTCTCTAATGCATCTTTGCAGCCTTTGCAGGACTTACTTAATTGGTGTCAACTGCAAATGAACATGTGAGTCTTACACACATAAATTTCTGGAAAATCACAGCACTGTATTTATGCGGGTGGAAGCAATAAGGTATGTTTGGGAAATCAGATGTCAATCTGGAATTTGGGAAATGAAATTTTTATCTCAGACTACAAGTTATTAACCACTACCACTACTACTATTAATCTCCCCATAAAGCATACATAATTCATAACTGTTCACACTGCATTGTGCACGGTGAGTGCCATTTCTGGGTATGAGTATTTTTAAAAGCCCTGCAAATGCAATGTTCATAATTCTGGATAATCAGGACATAGTGGATTCAGTTGCTATGGTTGCAAGCAACAGATAGGGAAGATCTCTATTCTACCTTGGGCAGCAACAACTGATTGTGCCACTAAATCTACTTACATTCTTTTTTTTATCATACTAATTCACAGTTGTGCTGACTCTGCTGCAGGTACCATTACTGGCATTAGCAGAGGCAGGAAGACAGGCATTATAAATTGAGGGCCCAGTGAAGAAGTTGTCTCCAGCCTAAAAAAATAACTTGTAACTACCAAGTATGTAAGCAGAAACGCTCAGAGTCGAATGTATCCATGCAACAATGAAATGTCTCTAAAAGCAGTCTCCACATACATTCCAGTCTATCTTGACAATAAATTATAATCAATTCCAGAAGGGGATTCTTCTCATTTGTTTACATTTGATCAAAAAGATTTAATAGCGTAGGAGAGAGCTCATTCCCTTAAGAGATCTGGGATCCTTTCAGAAACAATCAAACTGTACGACTACATCAGTTTCATTACTCACACAAGCACCGGGGATTCAACCAGTCTTTTTTGTGCAGTGCAATCTTAATGTCACTAATCTGACAAAGAACCTTGCTATGTGTTCATCACTAACATATTCCATAAACAACTCCTTCAAATGCAACAGTACTTACATGCTGAAGATGCATGTGCCAGTGGAGACTGTACATTAAAAGGTTAACTAATATTATTACCTTTCCATGCTGCTCTGATTAGTTCATAATGACTAAGAGGTTTGAATGCAGTTACTTACTCAAATGTGCCAGACTTCTTTTTTTAAAAAAAGAATGTCTGAATAGTAAAAAAAAAGACCATGTGCACCTCATCCCTTCTCCCACTATCAGTTTGGGATTACAAGACAGGACAAGTTTACTTTTTAAAAAAGAGCTACAGTTTTCACTCATGTGAGATGCATGAACCAGATGGATACTCTGCTGTTTCAGTTTAGTGGAAAGCAGAAAGGGGTGGCATCATAAATGGTTAAAAATACCCTCTGAGTCCAGCTAAGCGATATCTATTTCCAGTATTGATTAGCAGGGATGCATTTTTAGCAACCTGTATCTCTTGACGAAGGTAGCCAATTAGAGGAGCTGTGACTCTGTAAGTCCCTGTCATTTCCCCATTGCATCTGCCCACCTAATAAATATGTACTGGTGCAATGCACAATGTCTGTATAGCTAAATTCATCAGAACCAATCTAATTTTTCACAACGGTTCTTTTAAAACAGTCTCTGCTTTGCAGCAGAGAGGTGGGATCAGAGTGACACTCAGTGGCAAGACAGAAAAAGGGATTCTCAGTTTTTCTGATTCTAACTAACCTCTATAATTAGGATGCATAACATTCTAATCAGATCATTATTAGAATTTTCTCTGTTTGATAATATTCTATGTAAGCATTATAATTCAGACCAAAGCATGTGCTTTTGATTATGCAAACGGAAAGAAAGATTGGATTACTTACTTTACCAAGGCCCCCCTCACTAATAACTTGTGTGCTGTGATCTCCTGCAGTTGAAAAAAAGAAAAAAGAATTTGAGAAAATGAACTAAAAACTCAAATACTGAATTTCAGAAATAAGAGACTTGAATCACCGTAGTTTTACATTCTGCTATAATATGAATCTTTGCAGATGACTTGAACAGTCTGAAGAATAGCATTTTACATCTTGCATACAATTTAGCACGTTGTCTATGTATAACTTGAGAGCTCACGACCCTCCCAGTTATTTGTGTTAGATCAAAACATTTTCTGTATGTTTCTGAATGCACACCAAGCTATGGCTAACTGAATTTGGTATCTGAAAAAAAGGAAATATTTTCCTTTTTATGTAAGTAAACACTGGAATAAATTATGGAATCTTTACTACTAAAGATTTTTAACAGCAGTCTTGACAAGCATTTGAGAGAAGTATTTTAGGTGGAGTAGTTCTCCAGTAAGGCAGCCGGGTGTACTGTCAGTCTTGCCAGGCTTGCCTGCTTTGGCAAAGGAAAAGATTCATAGTATTACATTCAATCATGGCACCAGAAATTCTTCTGAGCCTGGGACTGCCTAGTAAGAGCTATCATAACACAATGTTTCTTGAAAGACTGTATGTAAAATAATTTCCATCTATCTATCTCAAACAGGGTCCTGTTGCGTCACCCATGTCTATGCGATCTGTTCTAACAAGCGGGTCATGTCTCTCCCCACCACCGCCACCACCGCCACCACCTGGACCTCCCCCCATCTTTGATACAGAAACCGTAAAGGATGAAGGAACTGCATCTCGCTCAGCCCTATTTGCACAGCTTAACCAGGGAGAGGCAATTACCAAAGGTCAGGAGAAAAAAAATCACAGTTTGGACCATGAGTCAAACTACATCAAGAGCTGCTATATGTATTGACGTAACTTCCACTGCGTTTTTAAGTTACAGTTAAGCAACTCAGATCTTTCTGAGGCTTGCAGTGAGTCTGATGGATGAGACTGCACACCAAAATCTCCTTTAGAAGCAACACCACCCAAATATGTTCAGCATACCTGAAATTCACACCATTTATTTGAAGGTATCCTTTTAATTTTAAGGCAGCCACACTGGACATCTTCAATCCCCAGTAGCTAGTGAACCTCTAAGTTGCAATTGCAATAAAAATTTATCCCCCTTTCTGATTGACATTTAGTGTATCATCCTGTGTCAAAATGTGTTACGTGCTAGGTGAAAAGGTATGGCTCACAGATCTGTATCAAGTACAATAATAAAACTTTTTGTATTAATACTGTACAGTTGTAATTAAAGTGGATGTCTGTGAGTTTAAATACATACAATTGATATATCTGCCTTTAATGCTGCAGGGATAGGTCAAATATTGTCATAAATTAGAAAAAGAATCTCATTTTTATGGATGGAAAAATATGATATAACAAACTCTCAGAGCTCGCTAGAGACAGAGAGAGACTAGAAGACATTGCAGCATTTCCTGTTAAAGATACTAAGATAGCCCATCCACAGTAAAAGAGGTTTTATATGAACTGCTAAAAGTATGAAGGCAGTTACGCTTGTGGTTGTTACCTAGGCAAACCTTGACGAAGTAAAAATGTAAATTCACAGAATAATTTAACACAATTACAAATGAACCTTTACTGCTTAGATATGAACATCCTTAGGACTGGAAAACAAACTCTCTTTCATAAACACCCTTTTGGGTTTTTTAGGGCTTCGACATGTCTCTGATGACCAGAAGACTCACAAGAACCCCAGCCTACGTGCCCAATGTCCCTCTGTTCGGTCTCCGACAAAAAGCCATACTTCAAGTCCCACCTCTCCCAAGAACTCCCCACAGCAGAGCCATGCCCCTGTCTTGGAGCTAGAGGGAAAGAAGTGGAGAGTGGTGAGTTCCAGTCACACCTCTGGATTGCACCCTGCACATTGCAAACCAGTCTGAGCACCGAAAGACCTTGCAAAAGGCTGTCCGTGATCAAGGTGCAACAAATCAAAGTTGCAACTAAAATGGGCCGAGTCTTGCATTGCTCTGCCTTGCTATAGTTTAGCTTTTACTATTTTGTAGCTTTTAAAGTTAATTCATCTGTCTCTGAGAATCATATACTAATTAATTCATCTGAACTGGAGAATGTCAAAACCAGCATATAAATTCTTTGCAAAATCAGACAATCCCCCAGAAACAAGTCCAGTGGAGAACTCCAGTTAAAATCCCTTCTTGCAGGCTATTTGTGTGTGGGTGCGAGGTAACAGTGTTATCACAGAGCACTTTCTCCAGCTTTGTTAAGCAATGGAATTATACATTTATTTTTCATCGTCCATTCCATGCAAGCATGTCTCCCATGCTTAAAAGTAAAGAAGTGTTTTCCTTTTGCTCAATCTACGGATGGAAAAGATAGATTTGTTTAAAGTTTGGTAGTTAATTTATGTAGGCAAATACCAAAGAATCTATGAGTGAAAATTCACATGACTCTGTTGTTTAAAAGGGTGCGGAAACAATACACAGTTGAGTCATGCAGAAAGTTATATACACAGCCATTACTGTGGAGTTGAGTTTGCATAAGGTGCAGCCACCGTTTGCCTGTGTTATGTTGCGTTAGGGTTATAGCACACGGAACTTTCCTTGTGGATCCCTAGTCTTTCATGGACATCCATGGAGCGTAAATGGCCCTTCACGCTTCCTAATGAAAGGACATTTCTTCACCTATTACTCCTTATTTTATATGGTAATGCCTGCACCTGTTCGTAACACATAAATGTATAGACCATTATGTAACATTTGGGGGAACAAAAACTTGCTCTGTTCTTCAAGGTGCCAGTCTAAATTGGATGGGAGCCAAGCAACCGTTTTGCAAGTGCATTTTCAAATTCTTGTGAGCATAATGTCTTTGCCACAAAATTAATGGGTTTTGCCATGGTCTATGCGAAGTTCTTCAGTTCTGCAGCTCTCAAATATACATATGTCATCTAAGGATGAATTAGGTGAAATATCTGATCACCAAGCAGATTAGATTTTTAAGCCACAGGAAGGATACTGCTCTGTTGTATGTGAAGATGCAATGACTCGAGGATAAGTTGTACTAAACTCTGTCTGACTGTTAGCTAGTTAAAGACAACCAATTAAATAAACTTTCTTCTGAAATAGGAATATCAAGAGGATAAGAATGACCTGGTCATTAACAACACTGAACTCAAGCAAGTGGCCTACATTTTTAAGTGTAACAAATCTACACTTCAGATAAAAGGAAAAATCAATTCAATTACTATTGGTGAGTGGATAGCTCAGCTGGGATTTAAATGCCAATCTTGAAAAAAAATTACTTATGTGATTAATAATGCATCTGAATCATTCCATTCACTTTAATGGATTTATCACGTGAGTAAAACTGCTCAGCTATGCAGTGCAAGACTGGGAATTTTCATAGTTGATGTAGCAAGTGTACGTATATTTGATTTTATCTTGCCTTTCTTATTTATGATTGCTTTTATTTTAGACAACTGTAAAAAGTTTGGCCTTGTGTTTGACAACGTTGTGGGAATCGTGGAAGTGATCAATTCCAGGGATATTCAGATTCAGGTAAACATCTATTTGAAAAACAAAGATAGACAGAGAACAAGCAGGGGAAAAAAGCCCAACATGTAGCTACAAGAGATTTTAAAAACTCACAGGACCACAAGAAAAATAAGAGATTGATGCATCAAAATGTATCTTTAGATGCACTATATTCTGCTGCTGTATTTAGAAAATGCCTGTGAAAACTATTGAGCATCACTGAACAAACCTCTCTTATCGCAGTCCCTTCTGGTTCCAGTGAAGCTGAGAGATCTATACACTGTAAGAACTATTACTTCTGTCCCTCATTTTCTTGCCATCATGTTAAAACAGCTCCTAGGACTTGAAAGTTCAGCAGTGCTTATGGAACAAATCCTGGCAGTTACCTAATTGATTTCTAAGCCCAGAAGATGGCTATTTCTTTTTTTCTTAACTTCTCAATAGAAATGGTCAAATGGATTGTCAAAAGACAGTGACAAAAAATGAAAGTAGGCACTGGGATTTAAAAAAATTTCCCCTGCCAGTGACATGACACATTACATGAGTAAGTAATGAAGTCACTTGCCTACAGATGAGCTATGAGCCTCTACCGGTTATGTCATTGATAACCAGTACGCAAAGCTTCATGAGAGATCACCTTCCTTGTGGTTCTTGTGAAAAGAAAATAGATGTATTTTAAATCCATATATTGCCCTCTCTACTGGGGACACTTGCCCTCTTCAAAGCATAGACAGTCTGCCTGACATCCACAGCACTTCATTCATCCCGTTCCAAAGAGGTCTGACTATACATGCTCTAGTACTGGGTTGTGTCCAACATACACAACCTAGTCTCAAGAAAGGACTTTAGGATGTGTTATTTTAAAGGAAAGATAAATGAAGTGTTAATTAAATTATATCAAACTGCCAGTCTTCAAGAAAGGTGAGGTCTTTTGCTTAAAAGCTATGGCTGTGTATGAGATTAAATGTAGCCAATCCTGCTCCATGCTTCAGAAATACTGGTAACAGCCACCACAGGGAATAATAGCAAGATTTCTTTTATATTTTGAACCTCATGCAAGTGACTGACACTGCTACCAGCTGTGCATCACCTCCTGAACTGTAACAAGCAGTTTTATTCATGATCACTATGTGTCTTCTTATGGCAGAGACAGTTCATTAAAGAAAAAGGTCCCAGGAATTTATTTGGGGTTTTTTTTATATAACTAGATGATTTTTATCATTACTTCTAGAGCTATTCATAAAAGCTGAAAAATGCATATGTAATGAATCATGAAACCACAGCTTGTTAATACCCAAATAAAGGGGAAATATCATTTCTAAGAATCAAAATTCTTTTGATTAAGCAGGTTCTATGAATATTGTATAAGGCTTCTATGTCATGGAGCAGAGTGGAGTTCCACTTAAGAAGGTAGAGTCTGGCTATATGCTATATGCTGCTTGAATCAGGCCGCTTCAGCAGGGTTTGAGTACGCGAAGTGCTGAGCACCTCATTTTCTCAGTATTTTGAAGACCTGAGGCTACAGTTTGCAAATACATGATATGTTAATGCAACAAATGTCAGTAAATTAATCCTACAGATTTTGCTATAAAGTTAATTCATTGCCGTATTGCTTGGCTCTTCATTCTCTCAGTGGTATTTTTTTTCTTGCCAGATGTTTGCAAAATTTATGAAACACACCCTCCTCCTTTTGTCCTCTATTGCATAAGAACCCATTAAAGAAAAGAAAGGTCAGTTTAAGATGCGTTGATCCACTACATAGACCAAACTTCAGGATCAGGGTGGGATGCAAGAGGACAGACCATTTGTTCTTTGTTTGCTGTCGCATTTAAGGAACTGAAGCTGAAAATACATTCTTAACTTGAATGATGGGAGACTCTCTTTCGTTAACAAGTACATACCTATCACATGCTGTTACTGGTTTATGGCTCAGAGTAACCTCTGCCCTTTTGATGCATTGTCCAGAGTATATTGCTGTCCCTGCTAGAGAGGGCAGGAGGAGAAGGAGGAATTTTTACTGACAACCAGTGAGTCAGCCATTTAGCCATGAAAAAATCTTTTAATCTGTAGAACTGTAAGCAAAAGAAGATTACTGTTTCTCCCCTCAAGTAAATCTTGTGCTTGCTTTTAAAGTGACATAAGAAATACCTTTAGAGATTTAATTAAATTGATCTCAGTACTTTTTTAGAATTGTAGCTTGCCTGAAGGTGATAAAAACCCTTTCCTACTGTACGCTGTAAAACCTGGAAGAGCTTTGAAGTCTTCAGAACATATTACAAATCACTTGTTGAGTACTACGGTATGCTGGGATCTTTCATTTGCCCTTACTGGGTTGGAGGTGACATGTTTGATTTCTTAACCAGTTCTCACTGATGAACAAGGTGAACACCGCCTAAATATCAGCACAAAAGTGTCACTGAAATTAGAGAGAATCAAGGAAGCACTTTCATCAAACTGTGTATTAAAAGCTTGCTGTATATTATGTTTGCTGTTGTGTACAGATCTTTGTTACCACCACCAAGAATTTTCACAGTGTCTCACGAATCAAATATAAGCATCATGCAGGCAGCTGACACCCAGATCAGATGTTGGTGGCCAAAATTAGACTTGGCAGGCAATGAGGACTTCATTAACAGTATCTTTGTGTGCATTTTAAGTTTTGATACTAAGAAAATTTTATTTTGCAGGTGATGGGGAAAGTGCCAACCATTTCTATTAACAAAACAGAAGGCTGCCACATCTACCTCAGTGAGGAATCATTAGATTGTGAGATTGTGAGTGCCAAGTCATCTGAGATGAACATCCTCATCCCCCAAGATGGTGATTATGTGAGTGAGGTGTTTTTAAAGCTTTCCTCCCCCCCCAATCTTAGTAGCTAATAGCATTCAAACTCCTAGGAAAGAAACTAACATACCACACATATGACATCACCAAAACTGATCCAAAACAATTTAATTTCTATGTACCGATATCTTGGCTATCAGTGCAGGAAGAACTCATTTTCTGGGGCACAAAGTAACTTCAGAGATCAGACATCACATTATTTCTTTCCATTTTGATAGATAATGGCTTCATCTCCTGTCCATTTAATTTTCTTTTTTGATATCTAAACGTAATCACCCAAAGAAACTCACTTCATACAAGAGCACTCAAGCCTGAAGACAATGATGCTAAATGAAGACAAATATAGTACTACTACAGGTGAAATAATACACTATAATATACTTGTTTTTTCTAAAGCTATTGATACATGGGTAGCATCTGTTGTACTTTCTAGTATTTTCCACATATGCCCTTAAAAGCTACTTGTGCATTTTCCCGGCTCCTTTTCTGTTCTAGTAAGATTTTCATACTATTCCCAGCAGCATTTCTAGTAAAGTCATGCTCTGTCACTTCACACACTAGCAAGGCATCATGCAGGCAAAGCGTACTCATAATAGTTTCCTAGTTTCCTGAACAGAGCAGTGTTGAAATTGCATGGAATGGAAATAGACAGAACTTAAATTTCTCGCTAATCTTTTGGGCTGGAATTTTCTATGGTAAAGGGGTCTAGGCTTTATAAAAGAAAACATGGAACAAGAATTCTCATGCTCCACATTTCCAACAGTGACTGCTGGATGCCCAGCTTCAGATTAAAAAGGGAATAATTTTCAGTGGGTCCATATTCACCTATTTCTTAAAAAAAAAAGGGTTCTTTTGATCAGTCTTGCCTCAAATCGCCATATCATCTGCAATTACTGGCTATCAAAACACCATTTTGAGGTCTGAATGAAGATAACCTTCTCTTCACATCTTTTTTCTGTTTACTGGGAACAGAGAAAGACCCAATCCTTTCACTCAATACATGGGATGGAAGGAGACTTTCTCTTATTCTTCATTCTGTGTACCCCACAAGGGATGCTGAGTCTTTTTGAAGCATATCACACTTAAAATTATAGGTTGCTTTTCTTAATTCTTCCATAATACTGCTTTCATCCTTAAAATTAGTCTCCTCGCTCAGTCTCCACATCTAAATCCTTTCTACTGTCTTCCAACCCAGACACTGATGGAATCTAAAGTAATTTCTGACATGAGGCTTATTTACTTAGTTGTTCCAAATAATGGTGTGAGAGGGATTATTGCAAAGTAATACCGTACCAAGGCTATTTGAAACTGGGTAGCAATAAGGCTTTTTCCTGTGTGGCATTGTAAATTAGCTTCCTAGGGTAATGAAGAAGGCTTCTCTCTAATCCTGGCATGTCTGAGCTATCAATGCTTTCTCAGTCATGTAGCACTAATAGTATTCCACCAGTTTGCATGAGGTATCCACTGTTTATTTAACGATCATTGTTGCTTTTGTTTCTTACCAGAAAGAATTTCCGGTTCCTGAACAGTTCAAGACAGCATGGGATGGATCTAAGTTGGTCACTGAACCTGCAGAGATAGTGGGTTAACTTCCTAACACCATAGAGCACTTGCTGACCGTGACCAGACCACAGCCAGCAGAAACAAAGCAGTAATGTAAAGAACTAGAAGTAGCAGTAGTTCATACTGCTGTGATAGGCCTTCAACCATTAGCTCTGCATGCTAGAAACAATAACACATCTGGCACGCTTTTGTTAGGCATCCCAGTACTTTTCACATTTCCACACAGTTTGCCTTCACATACAATTTTAATTCTAAATGATGTCGTGTGAATGTAATGGATTAAAACTCCCACCCTCCAGTCACATCATTGGTTTGAAATATTCTATACATGAAGCCAAAATACTGCATGATATACTGTTATCATCTTGCTTCAGTGCATTCCTTTTTATGTTTCTGTTAATCAAAAACAGCATTAAGACTTAAGATGTTTATTTTTACCTATTAGGCAATTCTTGTACAATGCAGTAAAAATGTACCCCTAGAAAGTATGCCGTTCCTTGCATTTCTGTGGCAATCATAATGGGTTTTATTTTAAAAAAGAAAAAAAGGACAACTTTCAGCAATACATTTTGCTAATGGAAGATACAAAAAGCTGGTATTTTAATCCACCACTTTTCTAATATGTATATTTAGAAGATCCCTGTGTTTTCTGTGAGGTAAGATTTTATTATGGTCCTCAGATTTGCTGTTGCCCTCTCATTTCTTGCAAATTAGTGATTCTTTCTAAGCTAAAGCCTCATCTAAGCTAAAAACTTGCAGTAAATCACTTGAAGGTTTTTTGCTCCATGGACTTTTTTTTCTTTTTTTTTTTTGTGAGATAATCTCTCATTCTTTAAAATTTCACATTTTGTCTTGCATCCTATTAAAAAAACTGAAGGAGGCATATATGTCAAGTACCAGCTGGTTTCCTTACTAAAAATATTCCTTTAAAATATCGCTGTTGTACCTCATATTCATTATAAATATCTTCTTGTTTCTTCCGCACATTTGTAGGATTTAGTTCAAATATGTCCACAAAGCAAAGCCATAGATTTATGTCATACTAATTCTACGCCCAAATAAAGGGATAATTTCCTGTTTAGCCCCTTGATTCTACTTTATAGTCCCTATTTTACATGCTTTTTTAAGAAAGGTGGAGTGCTGTATACATTTGTAGTATTTCAGCACATAGTACAAATAAAATTTTAAAAATTTTAAAAGTCAGCTTATGTTTTTGATGACTTGTAATATTTTGTAACAGTGAAATCACAGAGAGATGCTTGCAGAGCTAGTTACAAGCTAAATTTTGTGCCTAATTTACCTTGAAGTACGTTAATTCTTGAGGGGTTTTACGTGTATCTTTGATTGTAAACCCTATACAATACAACCAGTAGTGCTCATTCCGTAAGGTTTTGCTATCTGATGTTTAATCTCTGTGTATAATGTGTTTGCTTTAATACATACCATTTTTTCAACAGTAAACTTCCTAAGAAATAAAAAGGAAACTGTACTTGTTTAAATACAAAGTTGTTCAGAGCTTGCTCCATTGCAGTGTTTGTCCTATATGCTTTCTCCTTAAATGATGATTCAAAAGCTTGACTGAGGAAAAAGTAGCTCCTCCTCCCAATTCATTAAACACTATCACTTTTGCTGCCATAGTCCACCTGACAGTGAATAGTGGGTATTCTGCATGCTAGCAGATAAACCTGAAGTTTCATGCATATAACTTCGGTGGTGGCCAGAGGATTGAGCTTTTCATGATTCTCAATTCTAGGTACACCTGTATCTTCCAGAGATTATGTCTAGGGAGATGATCATGACCTGGAGCAAGTTTATAAGGTTTGCCTTCTATTTTCTATATGGCTTTGGATGTGTTCCTCCTGTGTTAAGAAACCACAAGCAATCCCCTCCATTACTGCACTTGGATGTGCTTCATATCTGAAAAACGGGCATTGCATACTTGTCATGATAAAAGGATTGTTGAAGGACTGTTTAATCCTTAAATCATAATCATAATTTGTTCCATAAAATAATCTCATTCTGGAGCATTCTGACCTGAAATACTGACTCTTATTTTTCATCCAGCACCAAATAGGGATCAAGTCATTATGCAGCAACAGGAAGCCACTTAATCCTTTGGAGATACAATACAAAACAAGTATCAAATGCTTGATGATAAACAGAAAGCAGCGAGACAGCTCTAAATCACTACAAAAACAAATTCTTTTAGTTCCTCCTAGGGATTTAACTCCCCCCTCAAAAACAACTGTGTGAAGGCTGGTCTGATTAGTCTTTTAAACGTTTGAAAGCAAACCCCCTTGTGGCTAAACCTTCTCCCTAACACCCATGTTCTTGCAACATGCAAGACGCAAGTACATTTTTTTCACTGGATTCTTAACATTAAGAAGCCATATGCAGTAACAGTGTGTGTCTGACAGACTGAACACACCTGAGAACTTTGGCAGAGGGCAGAGGTTTAAAAGATAAGGAAGAAGGCTTTGCATGAACAGACCCAAGGTAATTGCTTCAACTGGAGAAAAGGCTGACGAGTCCCTGCATTAATTGGACACCAGAAAAACAGAACAGGAGAGAAACTTTTAAAATCTGCAAACAGCTTTTATCTAGCACTCTTAGTCAGCCACATGACAACAAAATCTATAACGAGCTTTTGTCAGTTCTGGTCCCTATAAAAAATACTTGTCATACATTTCCAGTAGGTTGGACTGTTCCTTCCCTGCAACCTGTCTTTAACTTCAAAAATAAAAAGAAGTGCTAAATAAACAAAATAAAACTGAGGTTCTGATTCTCCCCTACAAGAATCTGTGTACAATTAAAGGTTAAAAACTTACTCTCTGAAAAATCAAACATATCCTGAGATAGAAATAGTCAACAAGATGCAGAATGGTAATTTGATGAGTCATCCCAACCATGACCAACTGTGTCCACCAAGTCTTCAGCAGCAAGCTTGATCTGTGTTTAATGATTGACTCTGACAAGGAATGAACTGCTAAATGCTGAGCATTCCTAGGGTCCTATTGATCATTTCTTTTTACTGCATGCTATCACACAAGATATGCCCCTTGATTCCAGCTCCACTCTGCACTAAAACTGTAGTTATGCTCTAAATCAGTGCAACTGTGAAAACAGAAAACAGTGCATTTGGTGTGTATACTGATATGGAACAAATGCCTATGATTTAATTAGCCAGTTCATTTTTATAAATCTGCATGGGTCAAATATTCAACAGTACAGCTGTTGTGAATCAGCCAGTAAAATACATGTCAAAGAGAAGGAAATTTTTTACTAAGTGTCCAAATGTAAAAAGCTTTTTTCCTATGAAAAGCTTCAATGAATCATCTACTTTCTTACGTAGAACCTCTCTAAAAGTACTCATTAAATACTCTGTACAAGTACCTCATGAAGGCAAAGTCCTGCTCCTGGGGAATAGCCACCCCAAGCACCAGTATATGCTGGGGGCTGCCTGACTGGAAAGCAGCTTGGCAGAAAGGGACCAGAGGGTCCTGGTGGACACGAAGTTGAACATGAGCCAGAGATGTGCCCCTGCAGCAAAGAAGGCTGATGGTACCCCGGGCTGCATAAGGAAGAGCATTGCCAGCAGGTTGAGGGAGGAGATCCTTCCCTTCCACTCAGCACTGGTGAGGCCACACCTGGAGTGCTGTGTCTGGTTCTGGGCTCCTCTGTACAAGAGAGAGATGGACATACTGCAGAGTCCAGCGAAGGGCCACAAAGATATGACAAAGGGACTGGAGCAACTCTCTCAGAAGGAAAGGCTGAGAGAGGTGCGGCTATTCAGCCTGGAGAAGAGAAGGCTCAGGGAAGATCTGGTAATGTCTATAAACACCTGAAGGGAGAGTGCAAAGAAGATGGAGCCGGACTCTCCTCAGTGGTGATGAGTGACACGACAAGAGGCAGTGGGCACAAACTGAAACACAGAAGGTTCCCTGTGAACATCAGAAAACTCTCTTTCACTGTGAGGGTGACTGAACACAGGCACAGGTTGCCCAGAAAGGCAGTGGAGTCTCCCTCCTTGGAGACATTCAAAAGCCATCCGGACAGTCCTGGGCAACTGGCTCTAGGGGGCCCTGCTTGAGCAAGGGGCTGGACCAGATGACCTCCAGAGGTCCCTGCCAGCCTCAACCCTTCTGCGATTCGGTGATAACTTGCTTCGTTATTTAAAATATTGGTTCCTAAGAATTAGTGTGGACCAGCAGTAGTGAGGTAGTGACGCCACGTATCCGCCAGATGGCAGAAACCAGCTGAGCCCCGCAAGCGCTCCCTGTTCACGCAGAAGTGCGGGACCACAGCATTGACCAAGGACGCGGATGCTGTTTGTCAGAGACCTGGGAAACTACTCTCTAAAAGTCACTGCAAAAACATTAAAAAGATTACTTTGATTTTTAAATAATCCTCTTGGTAAAAGGAGAAAGTTTGACTGGGATGAACAAGGAAGAAAAAACTACTTGTTAGCAATGATTAATTTCATCTTTTGATTTTTTTGAACACTGCTAAGCATTATCTCCATTAAAAGCACATTTGAAAAAAAAAAAAAGATTGAATTTAAAAGTAATATTTAACAGAGATATTGAAGATAAAGGGGTAAATAAATCCAGAAATCTTTTCAATGTCCTAGGGAATAGGTACTTGCTAAGGCTTCCCAGTGCCACAGTTACTATCCAGGCAAACCATTCTTGTTCTTGCTCTTTTCTGAGTACTCAATGTATCTGCATCTGCATGAGTTCCTTCAATGTTACTGTACTATACGCGTGTTCATACACCTGTGCATCACATTTCTTTCCCAGAGATCAAGATTTGTCCATCTGAAATCCCTCAGGGGCTCAACTTAGTATGCACCCTTAGTGCGCTCTCCTGACAAGCTATTTGACTGGGCTCCCCCTAAAATGTATGAGCAGCTGCCACTTTTTCCACAGACAAATGGAGGTTATTGTTCACGCAATTACATGATACGCTAGCAAGAACAGCAGTTACCAAGAACGTACAAAACAGATTCAGTTCCCCTGCTGAAGGTGATCTGGACCCATTGCTGTGAAAAATATTGCTACTGCCCTCAGAAGGTGCCTATAAACAGGGCTCTGACATATAAAGTAGTCATTAGGTAGAAATCATAAATAACACTCCCCAAGGAACATTCCAACTACCAGAAAACAAGAACCCATTCCCTCTTTATGGTTGCAATAATCCTGAAAAATCTTTTTGTGTGTCAAATTTTTGTAGAAGAGAGTACACGTTCTACTCCAAACTCAGTGGTGATCTTCTAGGCTTAACTCTGCTTCCCTAAGTCCTGCTGCATGCCAAGGACCCTACCTGATCACCACTAACCACCAAAGATGACTCTTCTCCAAACCCCTAGTTCCAGTGCTGCTTCAATGAAGGCACACACGTATTTCCTCTCCAGGAACACCAAAGAATGTGACAGGGAATTATGTAACTGGTAAGGCTTCCGAGTGCCATACTATGGAGTAAAGTTGTTTTCTGGCTACTCTTCATTCAAACCAGGTCAAGGTAAAAAGAAAATAAAGGTATTTACACACAACTCCCAAAACAGACAGTACTGGTAAACAAGCAACCACACTAAAAATCTACGTATCCTAAGATAAAAGTGGAAAAGTTCCTTTTTCTCCAGCTGGTTTGCTATGGCCTTTTTATCAACTATGACCACTAGGATTCTGTTTTCAGTCTGTATTACACCTGAAGTTGCATCTATTAGAAAGAAAATGCCTCTCAGTGTACCATGATAGCTTTTAGAGCAAATGTCTCCTTCAAAATCCTCAGCTGGATGAGTCAGATTAGTTTCAGAGTGAAAGGCTAAATTGATTTAATTTGGGAGACACTTGTGCCATTTTTCTACACTGAAATACATAGTGGTTTACTTCATACTTATGTAAATGCCTACATTTGTTTCTTTGGCTCTGGTTTCATGTTCTGTACCTGGCTGCTTGCCCCAACAAGGGGTAAAGTTCTCACTCTTTGGTGACCCAGTCTGTTTGTTTCAGTAATGAATAATCTCTTTAACCAACATTTGCATTTAATTTCACTCTGTACATGAACATACATACTTGATACAAATGTCTAAATAGCATGAATACATGTAGGCTGCTGGGCACAACAATAATTTGGAGTTAGGGTACAATTACAAAGCACAACAAACTTCGGAATGACAAGAGGTTGCTGTTCATTAATGTCCAACAACTCTCATCCAAGGATTCTTTAAAAGAGCTCCTATTACTAGAACACTTCAGCATGATGCAGGAGGTGTGATCTGCACCTCCGAAGCAAAGAGAGAAATTGAACTTCAGTTTCATACATCCAGATGAATGCTTCAGCAATTCCTTGGGTTTAAAAATTGTTTAAAACCCTGCCTTGAAAACAAGATGCTAGAATGCGTATCAAAAATGAGCAAAGATACATCTCTCTACCACTGAACAACAGCTAGATTCACAGCAGATCAGTACTCTACTACTTCCTATTGACTATAAAAGATTCCCCACTCAAGTGACAAATAGGGCTTTTCAGCATTACCTATACTTAAAGAGGCTAAGATGGGATTCCAGATTCCCCACAAACCTTAACTGTTGCAATATCAGCTTTTAGGTGCTTACTTCCCTCTTTTGATCTAGTTCAAAACATTTCCTCTTGCCTAAATCTCATTCTAGACAAAAGGGTATTTAATTGCCAAGGCATTCAACCACTTATTTTCATCAACTGGTACACGGAACTACCCTTTCTGAGTCTGCTCAGAAAAGAAAGCTAAGTAAAATAGGGAGAAATCAGTGCTGCAGAAGATTGTAAGAACTCCCACAACATGTGTGGCAATCTGACACAGCAATGAAACAAGACCCTTGTCACCAAAAGCCTAAGCTGTGAGTTCCCCACCACTCTCAAGCACTGTTGTTACAGCATCTCTTCATGTGTGTCACAGAACAGAATGGTCTGAATGCTTGCAGAATTTGTAGGTCTCTTGCGGGTTATTTTTTTAAGGCAGAAGAATGAAAAACTAACAAATTAAAAACTTGGGAATGAAAAATATTATATTGCCCCCGTTATCTGTTACTCCCCTTCTCTCTGCTGTTGGCGATTCAGGTTCACCTTGAGTATCCAGCATAATCACATACTGAGTTTCTAACTGTTTATGCCTGTATAATGCTGCTGGTGACCCTAAAATTTACATGTGACTGGCAGCATTATATGAAGCCTGTGAGATCTTGTAATTATACCCTAAGATCTGATCTGGCTTGCAAAACCTGTGGACACACACACAAAAAAAGCCTGACACCGTTTGGTCCTGAAGAGTTTGTGGTGAAAATCCAATTTAAAAAAAAATAACTAGACTGTAGCTGATGAAGAAAGAAGTGAAATATTATAAAGGAAGAAGCTCTGTTATGCTACTTCTACTGTCAGTTTTCCAAGCTAGTTTTTCTATTAGGAGTCAATAGCTGGTTTAAGACCATGTTTTCTTCTACACAATTGTCTACCTTCCTCCTTTCTTTGATTTTTCATTGGTCTTCCTAATCATGCTAAAACTTGCTATGTTTTGCAAATTATTTACCCATATTGATTTCACCCAGGTCTATGTTACAAAACACATGCCAGCGTAATTAGAACCATAGCTACAGAATGAGCACCAGCACCTAACATAAGTGTATTTAATTAAGATAGTATGGGTTATTTGCTAAGCACTTTGTGAATTCACCTCAGCTAGTCAATATGAAAGACTCACTCCACAGAAAAGTACTTCAGTTTTGAAATTACTTAGGCTTACGTGGGAAAATAATGTATTTGCTTTAGTCTAAAAGAGAGAGAAACTTGGTTTTTTTCAGCTGTGCTATTTGCTGTTTTAAAAATGGGAAACGTGCCATGTTTACAGTATATATTACTAGTTCATTCAGTACGTTAACATCTGTGTTATACAGAACTTATGGTCTGCTTGAGGCGCTTAATAGTACACAGGAACCTGAAATACTAATTTGGAGACCTGTGTTTAAACTTGCTGTAGGGCTCCTTGTTCTTTGTTCGGCATTTTTGCACAGGAAGAACATGAATGTGATAGGCGAAAAGTTGAAAAAGGGGAGATGGAAAAGAAAGCAACATTTGGACAACAAAATCACATTGCAGAAGTACACAAGAGCAGTGTAACACCTTTTCTTTCTCTGAACGGTTTCAGCCTGCTTCCTATGAGCAAAAAGAAAGCGTTTAGAAAGTTGCTAAAAGTCAGAAACCGCAGCTGTAATCACAGGTGACAGTGCACGGACGAACCGATGACTTTGCCAGGCTACACCTGCTCAGGAGCAAATCAATGCCTTATTCCTCACTGGGGTTTTATGAGCTCATCGACACAGCCTATTAAAAGCAATATAATCTGTAATCTGGGCCAAATTCTGAAGCCAGCTGAAGGCGGCGGGGGGGTGGGGAAGGGAAGGGAGAGGGAAGTTATGTTCTGGCCTTCCAGCGTGCTCTGCTAACCACCTGCTCAGGGGAGCGTTATGGAAAACGTAAGACTCACACGGAAAATGGACACTCCCTTTCCGCACTACAGCACGACCTGCTGGGGCGAGTAACCCCACCGCCCGAGGCCAGCTTTCGCAGGGCTGGGGGCTTACGGCCGAGAAGAACGACTTACTCGCGGGAGG
>NW_010551278.1:0-491 GCF_000687285.1 Phaethon lepturus | reverse complement strand
ATGGAGGGAGGCAGTAAGTTCATGGTAAGAGGGCAGCCATGGGCAGACTGTTTCTGGGGATGAAGCACCACCAACAACAGCAAAAGGATAAATACCATTTGCAATCTGCCAGAAGGGTTATGATGGCTGTGTGGAGATCAATTGGCTGGGAAACACCTGTGGGTGAAACAGTCACCATCGTCGTCGTCGGACCCATCTTGACCCTATCAGGTGTCATCGCAATCTGGATGCCACCTCAGCCAAAAGAAAATGTATGGGCAAATCACACTGAAATTAGCAGTATCATGAGAGGAACATGGAAAGCTTTTAGGGCAAAGCGCTCTATAACTACAAATGCTTTGGTGAGATATAATAAAAGTTATCATAGCTTTGTACGGGCGCTTTTTCCATCGCTAGGAGTAGTACAGCTAGGAAAAGCAATAGTTAACTTGTCGGCAGAGATGGAAATTATTGCTAATCGCACAGTAGATGTGATTTTAGGCTTGCAGCTG
>NW_010551277.1:6936-11723 GCF_000687285.1 Phaethon lepturus | reverse complement strand
TTTTTAGCAGGACCTGTTGTGATAGGACAAAAGGAAATGGTTTTAAAGTAAAGAGGGTAGATTTAGGCTAGATCTAAGGAAGACATTTTTCACCACCATGAGGGTGGTGAAACCCTGGCACAGGTTGCCCAGAGAGGTGGTAGATGCCCCATCCCTGGAAACATTCCAGGTCAGGTTGGACGAGGCTCTGAGCAACCTGATCTAGTTGAAGATGTCCCTGCTCACTGCAGGGGGGTTGAACTAGATGACCTTTAAAGGTCCAACCTCCCAACCCAAACTATTCTATGATTCTATTAGAAACATGAAATGCACACAGAAGTGCATACAGTGACAATGTTCAGAACACAACATACTCATTTTAAGAGTGTCTCTTTCTGTGATTATGAACAGGGAAAGAACTATATCAAGACTGATAAAATTAGGCCCTTGCCACCTGTGGCTTGTTTCTTTAAGATAACAGTTGATACTTTTAAATACAGAAGCAAGCTTACAGGGACAGTATCTTCCGAGAAGCACAGCTCCCTACAGATTAGTGCAAAAGACCATGAAGAAGAGCATGGAACTTAGGATGCCAAGTCTAGTATGCTACACCAGCAATTTAGCTACATTAAAGAGTGAGATGAAGTTGCAGAAGACTCCTACCTGATCTTGTTGCCCAGAACTCTTTCAAAGTCCCAGCCAGTTTTTTCATGGTTATCCTCCCATTCACGCAGCAGTTCATAAAAGATATCCCTGTGAATCAAGATATTTAAGGGTATGAATTCCTACTCATCAAAATTTGAAGTTACAACAACTGAATATTCAATTGCTCCTAAGTTCCCCAGCAAGAATCTACCTCAGATTAAATAACTCAAGCCTCTAAGCTTTCAGATACCTTTGCAAAACTCATTAATGTTAGCGGTACTTCAGCGAGTTTCCATTTTCCATGTCTTTGACAGCAAGTGCTTAAGCTTGTTATGCCCAAGCTCTGACGGAATGACCAAAACACTCATTACCAGACATACTGAAGACTGAGAGGCAGGAAAGAATAAGCCACATGAAATAATACCTATGAGGAGAGAAAAAAGGACCAAGACAACTTGCCATTCTCCCCTCACCCTGTTGCTGCAAGCATGGAGGGAGGTGGCAGGAAGAATAAAAGCATACCAGATTTATATGCAGAAGCAATCCAGTAGGGTGACACACTGTACTGGCATTTACCAGAAGTCTCAATAACTCCTGAAGAATTAGGCTGTTCTTCTCTAAAGACATTAAGCATTTAGCTCCTGCAGTCAATATCGACAAAGACCTTTTTTTTTTTTCCTTAATTATAGAGTGAAAAATCTCGAGATTTTTCTACATGTAGCATACCAGTCAATATCGACAAAGACCTTTTTTTTTTTCTTAATTATAGAGTGAAAAATCTCAAGATTTTTCTACATGTAGCATATATGAGACATTCTTAACACCCTTTGTTCACAGTCATGGAAAAGTTATACCCTGTGAGCCATACAGTAACAGTAGAAGAAACTTACCTTTGTTTCTTAAATATGTGAAATGCTCTGTCACTGGGAAAGTTAGAGCGATTGTCAGTTTCTGGCTGGAAAGAAACAGACTGTACAGAGCATGGCAGCAGGAGAGACACCTGTTAAAAATATAAAGGCAGCCATTAGACAAATACAAGTCTCTAATTTATCCAACAATCCAAGACCTAGAAAAAGTAGGGAAAAGACATGATGAGGGAAACAAGTATCACTAGCCGAGTTGTTCAGACACTAGCCATTTCCCAGTTGCTAACTGCTAGTAAACACCAACAGTTGTACAGCCTACAGAGGCAGAATCACTCAACATTATGCGTGGAAGCATCTCATCTCTCTAAGACATCTCTGCAGAATAGACTGCAACCAATATTGATACAGCATGGAAAGAAGTATCTGCAAACAGCCAAAGCGTACGTTCAATATAGGGCTCCAGAGAATGCAGGATAGTGGCTGGCAATTGCTGTATTATTCTTCTTTCTCCTATTCGAAAAGCCTATGTCTCTGAGTAACAAGAGACCTTTACATACAGCTTTCACTAAAAAGCTCAGCTATTGACATGACCTCATCACAGAAAGTACACTGTACTTTCTTTAACAAAAGCAATTTCCATTTTTAAGAGACAGATGAAACAAGATACAAAATACATTAATGCAGGCATTTCTACCATCCAGCTTTAGTTCCCTAATTCAGATGATTAGATCAGGAAGCCAGTTTCCAGAGGCTGCATTGTCTCCTCTGAAGCTTCATTTGCCTAGAAAGAGTCTGTAGGTATGAAACAAACCCACTTCTTCCAAACTACATTCTGATATTGCATCTAACGAATCATTCTTCTGGGATCCACATTTATTAGACGAGAATCTCAAAAGCAAAGGTTGAGATCTGGGCCTCGAGCACAATGTAAGGCCAGCCAGCAGTGATTCACAGCTAACAATCACTGAACCTAGCGATTCACTCACCCGCTGACGAGAAAAAAAAAAAAAAGTAGCTTTTAGACACTTGCCAAAGACAACATGACAAGATACTCAAAGTAGAAGGAATGCGATTTAACATCAAAGCCATCGCAAATAAAAGAGCAACAACACAAAGGCATGACACAACATCAGTTGAGGTCTGCCAATTTTTACCTTGGCTGTGCTGCTTTCATAAGCCAGCCTGAGCCTCTCATGCAAGGTGGGAGAAAAAGATGCAATCCGTTCATTTTCAGCCAAGAGCTTCAGTGTCCCCTTTTCTAAACGGGAAATAATTCTGCCAAGACAACATAGATAAAACCCACAGACAGACAGACATAAATAATACGTGATCAAACCTAAAGAAATGCTTATGCTCATTTTTTACGATGCTACCAAGTAAAAAGTTCTAAGCCCCAGGCACCTAGCATCAAATCCTACTGGCATCTGTAGGGCCATATTTTATTGTTCTCATCTCATGACTTTCCTATTCTTGCATAATCACACTGAAGTTCAGCAGACCTATCAGTGCAAGGAACTCACAGACATCCAAACCCAGGCCAAGTTGTACGTTTTGAGGCAAAGTTAACAACTCCATGCCTGTAAGCAGTAAAGCTCTAAAATCCAAGCACACTTGCCTCATCTCTCACACATCTGCAGACACAAGCAGAGGGGAGAAAAAAAAAAAAGAAAAATTTAAACTCACTCATACTGATAATCCAAGACTTGAACAGCAAAATAAACACAATTGTGCACACTTCGGAAATGCTGTCTTCCTGATGCATCTAAGGGGGAAAAAGAAACATGAGATAACAGCACCTATCACCATTTATAAACTAAAAGACCAACAATTAGCTCTCAAGGAAGGTAGGAACTGCCATGTCCAAAAGCAGTCTTCCAGACCAGTATCCAATTTCCAGAAGTTCCCACTCTCTGACACCAGAACAGACAAATCCTCCCATCCCTATCCTTCCTATACTAAAGGCAACTGAATTGTTCAGTGCTGTATGGGAAAGATTCCTTCCCAATGTTCTGGCCAACAGTAAGCAGATCCAGGGCAAAAAGTAAACCGACTGCAACCAGTCATCAGCTGCTACTCCCGTAGCTGGAGACTTCATGTTCCTAATCTCAGCCCTAAGAATTCATGAGTGTCAAAACAAAGGTCAATCAAATAGGAGCATCTGGTGGGGGACTCTCATCTTAAAGCCACTTTTTTGGGTTTTATATCCATATCAAAGTACTAACTGCACCAAGCTTAAGTCTGAATTTGCCAAAAAACAAATGCAACAACTACATATCTATATGGATGAGTCCTATGCACTTGTAACCCAATCTTAAATTTAAGAAACATGTAGCAGATCAACAGCACTTTTGAGTTGCAAGGACTAATGGAGGAGAGACTTTATCACATCTGTCCTTCTCTCTGAAAGTCAGTGCTAGCAAGTAGCTACAGAAAATCTCACACAATAGCAGAAAACTAAATTCAAACAGTATTATCAACCCCATGCTATCATATTGCGGAAGCATTTCCCATACATGCATGATTTTTGTCAGCATCTCAGATGAGTACCACAGTGGTAATACGGTGCTTTTATGGAATTTAAGACTAACTGTCTAAGCTAAAGGCAACTACTCTATATCACATTATCATTCCATGGAAGTAACATTTTTCCACTCAATACTATTGTTTACCTTTACTTCTTTCATTGTCTTCAAGGTCACTATCCCCATCTTCTGCAGTAGAAGTGCCTTTAGATGTCAACAGCTGCAGAACAAAAAAGAGCTCCAGAAAAATATTTGGTACCAGGTTTTCTGGAAGACAGGAAATTAGATACTAAAGGTGGATATTCAGCATTGACCTGCTTTAATAAACAAAGATAAAAACACAGATAACACTTCTATGGCACACTCAGCAAATAAGTCCCTCCCTACACACAGCCACAGTGTAAATCAATATGGGAATTACAGGAAAGATGTGTTAGGGAAGGGCCTGGTTTCAGACAGGACCATACAACTTCAGCCTCCTGCAGCTCAGAGTACTGCATCAGGTTCATCTCCTTCCCTAAACTTTTACCTAGTACCCATTTATTTTAATAATTGTGTTGACTTAGTTTATTTTTCCAGATGTTATTTGTTTGTTGTGGGACAGTTACAGTGTACTTTTGCTTCTCATCTACCTCCCCCTCACAACACACATGCAAGTTCAAAGCTCAAAGGTCAGTCTCGCATCTTCTGGGTCTTCACCTGCTATACACGATGAATAGAGCTGCGCCAGACACTCCAACTGTTTCTTGCAGGAAACCTTAGTAGGATTCGCACA
>NW_010551277.1:0-6905 GCF_000687285.1 Phaethon lepturus | reverse complement strand
AGCAGGAAGGCTAGCACTGCGAGTGTAACTAGGCTTAGTAGGAGTACCAGGCTCAAGAGATATTCCTGCAGGAGAAGATGCCTGGTGCAGCAATTTGCATCTGAAATTCAAGAGCAGCAAAATTCTATGTGACTGAAGGTGATAAACAGCAAACATGTGGCCCGAAGAGGTCTTTCTCTTGCAATCTAGCATGAAGGAATTCCTGCAATAACTACCCATGTCATTTACGCTGTCTAAAGCTGCTTTTAGCATGATAGTAATTTAACTCACCTTTCCCTTAAGAAATTATCTTGGGGCTAACAATCAAGACTCAAAAGAATCACATTCAAATTCCAACTCCGCTAAAACAGTGGTGCACTCAGACCAAATTATCTAACCTATGCTATTGCTTCTCATCTAAACTGACATTTGTTAAGGACACGGAATCTGTTAGAGACCAAGTCATAAAAAAAAAAAATCTTTGCATGTACTATTTCTGATAGCTTTACACCACCTATAAAAATAAGGTTCACAACCATACCTTCAGATATATTTGTAAGTAAATGATGCCCTGAGAAATCCAATACCACTAAGTGGAAAGGTAATGCAATAACTGATGAAATCCCATACCGGCAAGTTAAACGACAGACCAAACAAACTAGTTTAATTGCTGGATTCTAAATCAACAATGATCACTGAGTTAAATACAAAGATACTGTAAAAAGATATACCTATAAAGGTCATCCAAAATGCAGCAGCAGAGTGGCATACATAAGACACGAGAAGCACAAAAAAAGCCAGTAACAGCAATATCAAATGATTGTTAAAGATCCCAGTGGAACATTCACACTTGGCAAATCACACCAACTCTTACCACACTGTCTCAAACGTAAAATCTTTAAAAGTCACATGAGCACCCAACTGACAGAACTGAAGAAAATTACTTTATTAAGCACTTTGTAAACATACCAAGGTAAGACTCCAAGAATGTAGTTAGATTCATGCTTTACTTTTGCCTCAGTGTTTTCACCTACCTCAGCATGAATTTCACCTTTTGCCCTTGTTCAGTGACCCAGTTGGCTGGGGGCTGCATTACTTTTGTACTTCACCACTACTGAGGACACAACAGCAGCTTCCAGCTCTGAGCACCAAGCACTGCCCATTTCAAGCATGATGTGTCAGATGAGATCACCTCATGGGCAAGATCCAGCCCACATACTGCTATTTCACCTACTTTAGTTTATAGGGATTAATGGGACATTTCAGGTAGAATTCAGATTGGAATAGGTGCTCCACCGAAGTGCACAGAGGCGGGTTTGAATCCTGAGCAGTTCTGTTACAGGTCCAGTACAAACAGTGACTCATGAGACTCTAGTGGGTCTGTTTAAACCAGTTCTGGTCCCACTGAAGTGAACTTGCAAGGCTTAACAGGAGAAGCCCACATATCCTGAGGAGTTTCCCCAAGAACAAAATCTACAAAGAACAGCAACAGTTCTGTCAGCAATTACAAACAACAGTTTCCCTGTTCTTTGCTTTTTTTTCTGAAGTATCAATCCTCACAGTCTAACAGGGATATCATTTTACAGAGGATGAAAGTCACACAGTAACTGAACAGCAGAGACAAAATTAGACGTTAGAATTCACCTCATCTCCCAGCACACATAATTTTCAATAGATAACTGCAGTAGTAACTTCACAGCCATTTTATCTGGCTGTAAGCTTGTGTTAGTCTGCCTACCTTGCAAAATCATTAACACTTTCCCCATGTTTGCATCATTAACTCATTTTCTTCAAACCAGACTATGCCTCATATGCACAATCATCAAACACAGCCTAGTTACACCAGCTCAAACCCACTCGCTTTGCCTGGACAACCTAAGGAAAGCCGCACAGCAGATAGCCACACGTGCAAGCCCATGAAGAGGCAATCTTATGAAAGCAGTGAGGACTGACTAAACTTCTGAAGATAAAGTGAGGGTCATTGTTCCGGAACTGGCACACCTCTAAAACGACAAACATGAGCTAGTTGCATTAATACTCTAGTCTGATACCAGACACAGACTTGGTTTTAGGCAAATTATAGTTTAAGGTCACCAATATCTGTTTTGGGTATTCTGGTCATTTCCACACTGATATTGGTATCACCTTAAGACAAGGGAATTAAGAATCAATACAAGCCTATCACCACCCTGCTCAGACTGTACCGTTCTTTCTTCAGCATCTCTCTCTCCTCTTGAAGGCTGTTGCTTATTACAGATGTAAGATTTCCTTCCTGGACAGCAGTAAAGGCCTCAAGGCTTGACCCAGATGAAAACCGAGCAGCTGGAGACTGGCTGACAGGTGTAGAAGTGAAGCACATCTTTGGTTTTGAGAGGGGGCGCTCAGCACTTACAGGAGTTGGGTTGATTCGCCTTGATGGTTTGGTTTTGCTGAAAAAGTAAGAAAGGATTCCACTGAAATCAAGCTAAACAACCACAAAAAAAATTACGTTCAAGACAGATACGCATGCAACTCTTCCAGAAGAACCTAGTGGTAAAATAAAATGGATATGGAGTCAGGACATTGAATTTCTGAACTGTACATATACTTGCTGACTTTATTCTGGTCACTGAATAAAAAGTCACAGAGCTACAGGCTGCTAAAAACAGCCTGCTGACCCTTGCTGCAAAACTAATTATCAATCATCAAGCCAAAGAACATATAACACAGTGCCATACAGCTCTTCCAAACATTTCTAATTTGAGAGGACAGGATAAGCCTCATTTTAGTAAGAAACTAATCCACTGGCAGTTTCTAACACGACCACAAGAAAAAAACCAACAACAATCAAGCTGCCACTGTCTATCAGTAGGAGTCCAGGCTCCTGAGTTATCATAAGCCCTTGAAGTTTAGGGAAACCCATCCTTCCTGCATAAACCACCCAGATTTGTCCTTCAGGAAGAGGCTCTGTAATGCAGTAAGAGACATACTGGAAATGAGATACAGGAACATAAAGCACTACATTCCTCAAGGAAATGCTGGTTGCTACATATTAATTGCTATGGTGACTTCAAAACCGCTATAGCGTTGGCTTCCAAACACTCTGTGACTTTTTTCCTCACTCTTTTTCCTTAGATGGGTATAGTGCAACTGAAATGAGAGAGAGACTTGCTGTCTATGTTGGAAACACACCTTATTCCCCTTGGCCAAAGAATCACCTAGAGCTTCAGATGAAAGTCTCATTTTCAGAGGCCAGTGCCTGGTACATGGAGTAAACAGGCTGACAGGAAAGCCTTATATTTGGTAATGAGAATTTTAAAGAGCAAAATCTCAAAGAGAAAGAGAAAAAGACTGAGTCAACCACAATACAAACAGCTGCCCAGAAGCTAAGCCAGGGAGTCACCAGGGAGACCAGTGCTTGCCGCAGACCAAAATATGGGCATCAGCTAGCTATTTTGTGCATGACCACATGGCATAAATGAAGCTGCACACTAACATCTGTTACCAGAAGCCACAGCACGTAAATCTGAAAGCTTTTTTTGCTAGCATCAGTAAAGCTGAAGAGCCTTCCAGAACTGTTCTTCATTTGCAATTGCTATTGTGTTAAATAAGAAATGTGAAGAGCCAAGATAATGCTGACTTGTTTGAATATGCAAGGACAAAGAAGTGCTCAGCTTCATATTAGCTGCTCTGTGCACCAGTAAGCTGCAGGCAGCATCACAAGTGAGAGGCTAAAGAGGCATCCTGAGCCTCTTGAGAGTTCACAGTATGGAAACCTGACTACCTGTTGAAGCAATATTCCCCTACTTGACAACCATAACAAAGCAGTTCTGGCCAAGGAGCCCAGAAGCCAGGCCCCGGGTATCAGCGTCTTCTGGACGCATCTGGACATGCACAACAGGATGAGCTAGTCAAGGAACAGTAACCTGCAGCACAATCCGAATGAGACAGTGCGGCAAACTTGCTCTTACTTTGTCCAGCCAGAGGCAGCACCCATGGGCGGAAACTCCTCCAAGTTGTTAAGATTTAGCTGACTGGGTGGGGATTTGGCAGAAACAAGAGGCACTTCACTCCGCTTCCTTCTCCCTCCGCTCCACGACACACTGTCATTCTTTCCGTCTTCGTCTTCAGCAAGGGAACGCCCCAGATCCCGAGCTACCTGCCGGCCAGAAGCACTGACTGAGCTGCTGCCTTTCCTTCGGCCTCGTCTCGCTGGCAGGGCTTCAGGCGTGGCTGTAAGGAAGCTCCCCAAGCTGGCCTTCTGAGATGACCGCTTCTCACCGTGGTTAAGCGCAGGGCTGTACCCAAAGCTTGGGCTGCTACTGGAGACCATGCCAGGGAAGTCACTGCAAGGGCTAGACAGGTTTGATCCAGAAAACGAAGAGGAGGTGCTGGATGCTGCAGCAGAAGAAAAGCTGGTATCTGTCGTGCAGGTGGTCATCGCACTCCTTTGGGAAAAGAGCTGCACTCGGCTGCTGGTTGCGTGGCCTGCCCTCCTTTCTGATCCTGTCCTTTGGCTCCCATGGCCCTTGGAATTAGGAGTTTTAGCAGGAGTAGAGGGTCCATTAGTCAGGATCTGGCTGGTCTGCTCCCTTAAAAAATTTAGCAGAAAAGGCACAAAGTCTTTCTGAAGCAAATTAAGAGATACCAGCTTGTCATGGATGTGATTCTCCTACAAGGAAAAAGGACAAAGCATTAATATAAAGATGCTACCCAATTCTTTCTTTCCATGTGCCCAGACTCATTTAAGTAGTAACTGTGGGATTCTAATACACAATAAAAAACAACACGACTTGTCAAAGCAGGTCACTGAAATTCAAGCGACCTCAGTGCTGGTCATAGATCTGCAACTCAGCCTCCACACAAGCCATTTTGGCAGAAGTTTTCAGATGGAGTCATTCACTTTGGTGCTCCGACTGCAAAACAGGGGAACTGTTCCATGGAAACATCAGTAATACTTACTGAAGCTGTGGCCAGGAAGAACTTGGACTGGCTGGCACCCCTAAGTTCAACATTTCAAAGACATCAGTACTGAAGCAGATAATTCTAATAGAAAAATCTAAAATCTGCAACTTCTTTGTCCCCTATTTGTCTATGAATGCCTCCTGCTTCCACAGAGGGGAGCTGTAACAACAACTGCTGAAGTACTTTGAGCCCTGTAGTGCCAAATACAAGACCAAAGCTACTCTTCCATCTCAATTAAATAATTTTGCTCCCTTGAGACCTCACAGAGGTCTAAACAGAGACTGTGCAAGTTTAAAGTACATGAAGTTTATACTTCAGAAACTTAAACAAAAAACCCACCACAGATTCAATGCATTTAAAATCTAAACAGGTAGTGGTGATCTTACGAGGGTAAAACTAGACAAAAAAAGACTTCATGTTACATGCATAGTTCAAAGCTCTGTACGCTGGTTAAAATTTGTTTTGTTCCTAACACTGCACCAAGTTTCTGTGCCCTCTCAATGGGATTCAGCAATATTTGCAACACCACCACAAGCAGCTCTCACTTCTCTCAACCGGCTGGCTGTCAGTGGGTGGTGAGCAGTTGCAGCACTTGTTTTTCCTGGGTTTTGTTTCCCTCTCTCTGTTGTTTTCCTTTTTATTACAATTTTTTTTTAAATTTTAATTCCAATCATTAAACTGCTCATGTGTCAACCCACGAGCTTTCTTACTTTAACCCTTCCCATTCTCTCCTCCATCCCACTGCGGGGGGGCGGGGAGAATAAGAGGGGATGAGGGAGCAAGCAGCTGTGTGGTGCTTGGTTACTGACCGGGGTTAAACCACAACATCATTGCACACATACTGCTGTTAATTTATATTCTCACCTCCGCTAGATGAAAAGTCAAGACAGCAAACGCTATTTCTGAAGGACTTTTTCATATGAAAGGGGGCAGTGACAACATGGCCGTGACTGGACTCCTACAGTCCTTGACATTAATGCTGAAAGTCGTATTTGAAAGCCTGAGACCAATTCAGCTTCCTGGAGAAGCATGAGACTCTGACACAGCCTGGGTAACAAGCCAAGCAGCCAAGGCTCACTGCTTTAGCACTCTTAACAATCAGTGGAAAAAGACAGGTCAGAACACAAACCCCCTGAGGAGTAAGAAGACCCAACTTCTTACCAGCTCCAGTCTGAAACTGCCATGAAAGCTAGAGCAAGATGTAGTCTACCGTTTCCTCAGGTGCCCCTCTGGGTTTGGCACAGAGGCACAATGACAAGATCACAGTCTGTGCTATGCACGAGACCAGGCAGTTTCTCCAGCTTTTCAGAGCACAACCTGCTTTCACTCATCTTTCTCGGTGCAAGTTAACAGAAGTTTGGTTCCTCCATGGCCGGACAACCGCAGCTTGTCAACAGTTGCCAGCTGCAAGCCTCCCACTTGCTTTCTCACGCCAAAGCAACTGAGCTGCTCCCAGCAGCAAAATTAGCAATTCCCTTGCAAGTGCAAACGTTTTGGTCTCCGCACCCCTCACCCATGCAGTGCTAGCTGGGCTGCCAGCATCTCAAACTTCATAACCTCTGCAGGTCCACTTCTGCAAGTCACAGTTTAGGAAATACCAGACAACATAAAATGCTAGTCCCTTCTTCCCGCACAAGTTTAGGATGACAGCAATACTCGACTAACTCATGCGAGTGACAGCAGTGAGTTTTGATTTTAATTAATACTAGGTAACGTGCTCTGAGGGGCTCAGGCAGAAAATGCGTTAAATACAAATTGATTCTCTACGTTATGAGTGAAATTTAAGCGCTCAGAGTCCATCTACGATTACAAATGTTTTTATTCCCCCCCGAATCCCCCAGCCACATCCCACTGCAAAACTCCGCCTACTCAAACCCAGCAAGCACCCGCTCCCAGCCCTGCTAGACCCTCCTCAACGCGCAGGCGGGACGAGCAACCAGTCAGGAGACGCAGCCAAGACCCAGGCACCGAGCCCTCGGGGC